>NC_056747.1:1268186455-1268408955 GCF_019279795.1 Protopterus annectens
TGTGTTTCTTTTTACACATATGTTTATATTTACTTATACATTTTTTGATTACACGTAGATTCATATTTACAATTACACATACATATCATCTTGCATTTAGGTGCATTTATGCAATATTTACTTAACAGTTTTTTCAAACTATTTTAGGTAAGATGCAAAAATGAAATTTTAAAATACTTGGTGTGGAACTCTGTCCATCTTACTCTAGCCTGATCTATCCATTCGAACAACTGGTCAAGCCTATGCCACTGTTGGTCATCATATATGTGCTAGCAATGGGGCCTCGAGTGGGTGATCCTTAGTAGGAATGATAGGTTCTCACCCAACTCTTTCCAAATGTCAACCTTTTTCCTTTCTGCAATCTTTCAGTTTTGTTCAGGCATGACTCCTGCAACAGGCAGAACATACTTTTTGTTTCCTTATCAGACCAGCTTGGAGCACAGTCTCATACCTTCACAGGTGCTGCCATTATTCAGATTGCCAGCACCAAAGTGAAAAATGTAAGGCTTTGGGGTGTGACAGCACAATAACCAAACCCAGCTACCACATAGGGTCACTAGGTAAGGAACTGCTATATTGGCAAATTGTTTAGCAAGCAGTATTGTCACAAAGATATGGAGATTTTGTTAAAGAATATTTATACACTGTTGTACTATGGCAAATGAAAGTCAGTTGCTAGATCATTACTTTTATATTTAACGTTTGTTAACTGGGAAAGTCCGACTTGGAATGAAGACAATTTTCAGCGGAGGCCCGGGGAGAAACACTCCAGATGCATGTCTTTGTAACATGGGAGGAAACCCACATGAATGCAGGGAGGACACACAGACTTCACACAGAAGGCACCCCAGCCAAGAATTGAACCAGAAAACCTCTTGCTGTGAGGCAACAATGCTACTGCTGCACCACTGCTCCACCCAAGCTACTTTGTAATTTGCTTATCTGTTTTTTTTATTCTGCACATTAATGATTTAACCTTTATTTGCAAAATTAACATTATGATTATGCATTACTCATTTTTGAAAGCATACCTTTGTTGGCAGTTCAACACTTAAATACTTTTTTTTACTTCAGTTTATAAATAACCTTTACAGTTGCCATTTGGCTTTATTCAGAATTACTGAGTAGTATGAGGTGTATGAGGTGATAAGGTATGTAAGAGGTTTAGGCTTTAGGATTGTGCAACCCACATGTTGCAGACTCCATTTTACCTTTTCTATGCATAGGGATAGATATATAAGAAACTTCTGGGCTATCAAGAGGACAGACTGGCTCAGCACAGCGCAGATCATCCACAGCTACGCAACCCCTATTTAAGTTCATCTGCTGACATAAGCACTCACAAATTACTGCAATTCATAGAGATACTTTTAACTCAGCCTAATATGCACACAAAATATGTAAGTAATCCTGAGTTTATGTGACTAACTTTAATTATTGTTATATTTATTTGTGATTAGTTGACTGAAGTGGCAAGTGGTTTGGAAAAGCCCAACGTTGCTCAAGTAAGATAAAATAACAAAATAATTAGAAATTATTACCAAACAGAGCATATTCAATCTGTAGAACAACTATTACCAAGAGAAATGTATTTTCTATTGATGTGATTGTCAGATACAGTTG
Source organism: Protopterus annectens (assembly GCF_019279795.1). Lineage (NCBI taxonomy): Eukaryota > Metazoa > Chordata > Ceratodontiformes > Protopteridae > Protopterus > Protopterus annectens. The sequence continues at coordinate 1,268,188,079 of NC_056747.1, forward strand.
ATTCCTGCTAATGCTTATGACACAAGTGTCATTCATAAATGGGAATTCATGGCAGTAGTTGCAAAAATGTATGGTAAATGGCTACTGATGCCAATGTAAAAAAATGCTTGCAATATTTTTTGACATTTCTAGATTATTCTATATAGGGTATTAGTACATTATTTAAAAAGACAATGACACACAGAAAAAATTCCTTTGAATAACTAAACACAATACATATATATATATATATATAAAATTCCATATATTTAAAATTTTTATTTGTTAAAATTTTTTTAATATAACTATATAATGTTGGCTTTTTCATGTAACATTGGTGCCAGGGAAACATAATCGTTAAGACCTGGCATAAACATAGCTGCCAGTCTAAGTTGCCACTGGCTCTCTTTTTTCTTTAAAATATTTTTCCAATCCCCTCCTCTGGGGTTAATGTGTACTATTTCTAAAATTCCAAACATGTATTTTTCAAAATTATCGCAACACAGGGAATGTCTATATAAGGCATTGGTAGTTTTACTATTCTTAATGTCATTTAAGTGTTCATAAATTCTGTGTTAGAGCATACATTCCGTCTTGCCTACATAGAAATGTCCACTAGTTATACACCAAGCCAAATAGACTACCCCCTGGTGTTGCAATTACCCTTTTTAAAGAAAACTTTACTCCTGACACTATTGTTTAACACAACATGTGGTTCCTTCATTATGTATGTACAATAAGAACACATGCCACACGGCCTTATACCTTTATTGACCTCCCTAAAATTTTCTATTCTATTCTCTAATAGTTGTTTAATATTATAACCCACCTTATGAACAAATCGAGGCCTGTGTCCTACTTTTTCTAAGATATCTTTTTTAGTACTGAAAATATTCCAATTTCTTACAAATGCTTCCCGGACCAAGTCAATATTTCTATTATATTGTAAAACACAAGCCTTAGTAAAATTGTTTGACCTAGTAATATTATTGTCATAGATTTCTTCCTGTGAACTAGATCCTAATAATGGTTTATATCTAATACCCCATTGTGTATAAATTTCGTAAAGAATGTTTCCTACAAAGTCCTTTGGATAACCTCTCTCCAAAAACATGTGAAAAATATTATCAAATTCTTTTGCTAAATCCTCCTTGTGTGAAGTCATCCTAGCAATTCTTATTGCTTGTCCTTTGACTATGCTAACTTTTTGTCTCAACGGATGTTCACTCTCATAATGTAAATAAGCATTGCAAAAGGTCTTTTTTCTATACACTAAGGATTTACATTTTCCTTTGTCTTTCAAAATAGTAGTATCCAGAAAATGTATTGTATTTTTGTTATATTGAAACGTAAACTCAAGAAATTAAGTTGTGGAATTTAAATATTCCATAAAATTGAGGATTTCTCCTTCCTTACCAGACCATAAAATAAAAATATCGTCCAGGTAACGTAAATACAATTTAATATTACCCCAATATGGACTACCAATGACGTGTTTATCTTCCCAACCTAATAAAACAAGATTGGCATAAACAGGGGAGCAAGCTGCTCCCATAGGTACCCCCTTAATTTGTTGATAGTATTCTCCTTCAAACCAAAGGAAATTATTGTCCAAGACAATACCCATAAACTCACAAATTAATTTAATCATGTCATTCTCCAGTTCAGAGTGTAGGAAAAGTACCTCTTCAAAAAATGTTAAACCTTCCATTTCAGGAATACAAGTAAACAGATCCTTTATATCAACTGTTAGAAAGAACACTTCCTCACTAAAATATTCATTTTTAATATTTTTCAAAAATTCCCAAGAATCCTTTAACAAATGCAAAACTTTTTTTGTAACATGTTGCACACAGGTGTCTATAAATACTGTAATTGGGTGTATCTTGGATCCCCTGGCTGCCACTATAGGCCTGAAAGGTGGTTTATCAATACTTTTATGTATCTTGGGGATACCAAAAAAGACCGGAAGCAAGGGGTCTTTTCTATAAAGGAATTCGTGAGTATCCTGATCTATCCTTCCATCTAACAAGTATTCTTCCAAATAAGAATCTATTCTAGAATATGCTATATTGATTTGATTTTTAGAAATTCCTATATAGGTACTGTTGTCAAATAATAGGTTTAACATTTTGTCAGAGTAATCATTACTACGAAATATAACCACTCCTCCTCCCTTATCTGGAGTCATAACTCGTACACTCTTAACCATTCTTAAATTTTGTAATAATTCATATTCACCCTTGGTCAAATTTCCATAATAATCTTTTTTTATTATTACTTTTATAAATATTATAAATGTCTTCCATAACTAACTTCTCATAAGTTTCTACCAAGGGATGTAAAATAGGATTGTATGTACTTTTTTTCTTTGGTAAAACTAAATTCTGAGGACAAGTGTCCACTATATTATCATGACGCCCTAAATTAATTTCCAAATTTAGTTTTCTAGTATAAAACTTGAGAGATGTAATGTTCTCAACTAGATTTCCAGAGTTTGAAGGAATAAATTTGACTCCCTTGGAAAATAATTTAAAATAATCATCCGTGATAAGTTTATCTGAATAATTATATATGGTAAATCCATCTTTCTGATGTACTATGTTATCTTGATGTCCAACAGATGAATTGAAACTGTTACCCTCAGCTAATAATGCCTCTTGCATGGATAATAATGTCTGTTGTATTCCCCCTTTTCTGTATAATACTGTGCCAGTCTCTTGGAGCGTCTGACTTCCGGAAAATCCTCCCCCTCAAAATCTTGTGAAATGTATAAATCATCTGTATTATCTTGCCTTCTTACATTATTGACCACTGCTTCACTATATCTAGGTATTCTAGATTCTTCAACATGTCTCTCTATCGAATATCCAGATTGACCCAAAACTTTACCCCTTTTATCCTGTGTTCATTCCATTCTCTTATCCACTTTATGTATATAAACTTGTTTATTAGAATAACTGTTTTGATCCCTATCTAATTTACGCTTCTTTTTTTTAAAAATGTTGAAACATCTTTTGTCAACCTTGTTTAACATTTTAAAATATAAAGCATTATACTGAGGAAATAACAAATCATTTCTAACTTTTTTATCTAATTCCTGGACTTCCAATAAAACTTCTTGATTCTGTTTTTCATAATAAAACAAAGTTTTCTTAATTAATCCCAACCCAATTTCATCAAAATAATGAACATAGTCACACATAACATCTTCTGAATATGTAACACCAAAGGGAAATTTGTATAGTCTTAAGCCTTGGGGTACAATTTTTAACTCTAAACACTGTTGAAATATGCAATATCTATCTCAGTGGTTTTATATTTAAAAAGTCTTTTTTTCTAAATAGAAAATAAAGTCTTTTAAAGAAGTTCCATTAAAGCCTTGTTGGCATGGTAAACGGTTATTAGTGTCTTCCGTCTGTGGACCTTCAGTGTTAACAAAAGAATATTTCTTAAAAAAAAACTTGTTCAAACTTATTATTAATGTCCAATTGCTCATGATTATCTATAGTTTCTGGAGCAACTTGTACACGCTCCTTATGAAGAACTGTTTTATTGCCATGACTGGTATTAGAAACAGTACCTTGTTTTGGACGCACCACTGGACGGTGAATATCTGAATTATTTGGACTCTTGTCTGCCAATAAACCCTCGTTAGCCACAGTATCCATGTTGTTACCCTCTTGTTGAGAAGGAATGGGTATAACATCACCATTATGCTGGGTAGAAACCGCCAACATATTCCCTGTACAACTCGCAAAGTTCGCAGAACCGGAAACTGTGGAAAGAGGCGGGAAATTTAAATCTGTCCCCATACACACTCCGTATCCATGGTAACCAGGAGGAATGAAGTTGACTCGTTCGTCCATAAAGGAATGCCTAGCGGTAGCACAACTCTCCTTAGGTGTAAACAGTTCCAAAAGTCTTGTAAGTACACCTTTTAAAGATGAAACCTTACCACGAAGTTGTCTAAGTTCCACTCCGGTATCCTCGGCAACCACTGTCCCTGATGAATTAAATTCCTCCAAAGTGTCCATAATAAGTAACTGGCAAAAGCCAAAATATAACAAATGTAAAACAAAACACTTTAAACCAAAACCAAAAAAAACGGAAACTAATATGGACAAGAACGGAGTATAAAACTGTATGAAATACTGAATTTAATAAACCATTTTAGAAACTAGAAAGTTGTTCCAAGGCTGTTTTATATAATTGTATTGTGTTTAGTTATTCAAAGGAATTTTTTCTGTGTGTCATTGTCTTTTTAAATTGATTAATTGTGATGTCATAGGACTTTTAGTATTTAAATGTAAATTGAATAATGTTCTAGTCTTATTTCTGATGAAGTCTCTTAGGAGATGAAAGCACTATAATGGTTTATTAAATTCAGTATTTCATACAGTTTTATACTCCGTTCTTGTCCATATTAGTTTCCGTTTTTTTTGGTTTTGGTTTAAAGTGTTTTGTTTTACATTTGTTATATTTTGGCTTTTGCCGGTTACTTATTATGGACACTTTGGAGGAATTGAATTTATCAGGGACAGTGGTTGCCGAGGATACCGGAGCAGAACTTAGACAACTTCGTGGTGAGGTTTCATCTTTAAAAGGTGAACTTACAAGACTGTTGGAACTGTTTACACCTAAGGAGAGTTGTGCTACCGCTAGCCATTCCTTTATGGGCGAACGAGTCAACTTCATTCCTCCTGGTTACCATGGATACGGAGTGTGTATGGGGACAGATTTAAATTTCCCGCCTCTTTCCACAGTTTCCGGTTCCGCGAACTTTGAGAGTTGTACAGGGAATATGTTGACGGTTTCTACCCAGCATAATGGTGATGTTATACCCATTCCTTCTCAACGAGAGGGTAACAACATGGATACTGTGGCTAATGAGGGTTCATTGGCAGAGAAGAGACCAAATAATTCAGATATTCACCGTCCAGTGGCGCGTCCAAAACAAGGTACTGTTTCTAATACAATATGTACAATCTAATATGGCAATAAAACAGTTCTTCATAAGGAGCGTGTACAAGTTGCTCCAGAAACTATAGATAATCATGAGCAATTGGACATTAATAATAAGTGTGAACAAGTTTTTTTTAAGAAATATTCTTTTGTTAACACTGAAGGTCCACAGACGGAAGACACTAATAACCATTTACCATGCCAACAAGGCTTTAATGGAACTTCTTTAAAAGACTTTATTTTTTATTTAGAAAAAAGACTTTTTAAATATAAAACCACTGAGATAGATATTGCATATTTCAAACAGTGTTTAGAGTTAAAAATTGTACTCCAAGGCTTAAGAATAGACAAATTTCCCTTTGGTGTTACATATTCAGAAGATGTTATGTGTGACTATGTTCATTATTTTGATGAAATTGGGTTGGGATTAATTAAGAAAACTTTGTTTTATTATGAAAAACAGAATCAAGAAGTTTTATTGGAAGTCCAGGAATTAGATAAAAAAGTTAGAAATGATTTATTTCCTCAGTATAATGCTTTATACTTTAAAATGTTAAACAAGGTTGACAAAAGATGTTTCAACATTTTTCAAAAAAAGAAGCGTAAATTAGATAGGGATCAAAAAAGTTATTCTAATAAACAAGTTTATATACATAAAGTGGATAAGAGAATGGAACAAACACAGGATAAAAGGGGTAAATTTTGGGGTCAATCTGGATATTCAATAGAGAGACATGTTGAAGAATCGAGAATACCTAGATATAGTGAAGCAGTGGTCAATAATGTAAGAAGGCAAGATAATACAGATGATTTATACATTTCACAAGATTTTGAGGGGGAGGATTTTCCGGAAGTCAGACGCTCCAAGAGACTGGCACATTATTATACAGAAAAGGGGGAATACAACAGACATTATTATCCACGCAAGAGGCATTATTAGCTGAGGGTAACAGTTTCAATTCATCCGTTGGACATCAAGATAACATAGTACATCAGAAAGATGGATTTACCATATATAATTATTCAGATAAACTTATCACGGATGATTATTTTAAATTATTTTCCAAGGGAGTCAAATTTATTCCTTCAAACTCTGGAAATCTAGTTGAGAACATTACATCTCTCAAGTTTTATACTAGAAACCTAAATTTGGAAATTAATTTAGGGCATCATGATAATATAGTGGACACTTGTCTTTAGAATTTAGTTTTACCAAAGAAAAAAGTATATACAATCCTATTTTACATCCCTTGGTAGAAACTTATGAGAAGTTAGTTATGGAAAACATTTATAATATTTATAAAAGTAATAATAAAAAAGATTATTATGGAAATTTGACCAAGGGTGAATATGAATTATTACAAAATTTAAGAATGGATAAGAGTGTACGAGTTGTGACTCCAGATAAGGGAGGAGGAGTGGTTATATTCCGTAGTAATGATTACTCTGACGAAATGTTAAACCTATTATTTGACAACAGTACCTATATAGGAATTTCTAAAAATCAAATCAATATAGCATATTCTAAAATAGATTCTTATTTGGAAAAATACTTGTTAGATGGAAGGATAGATCAGGATACTCACGAATTCCTTTATAGAAAAGACCCCTTGGTTTTGGTCTTTTTTGGTATCCCCAAGATACATAAAAGTATTGATAAACCACCTTTCAGGCCTATAGTGGCAGCCAGGGGATCCAAGATACACCCAATTACAGTATGTATAGACACCTGTGTGCAACATGTTACAAAAAAAGTTTTACATTTGTTAAAGGATTCTTGGGAATTTTTGAAAAATATTAAAAATGAATATTTTAGTGAGAAAGTGTTCTTTCTAACAGTTGATATAAAGGATCTGTTTACTTGTATTCCTAAAATGGAAGGTTTAACATTTTTTGAAGAGGTACTTTTCCTACACTCTGAACTGGAGAATGACATGAATTAATTAATTTGTGAGTTTATGGGTATTGTCTTGGACAATAATTTCCTTTGGTTTGAAGGAGAATACTATCAACAAATTAAGGGGGTCCCTATGGGAGCAGTTTGCTCCCCTGTTTATGCCAATCTTGTTTTATTAGGTTGGGAAGATAAACACGTCATTGGTAGTCCATATTGGGGTAATATTAAATTGTATTTATGTTACCTGGACTATATTTTTATTTTATGGTCTGGTAAGGAAGGAGAAATCCTCAATTTTATGGAATATTTAAATTCCACAACCCAATTTCTTGAGTTTACGTTTCAATATAACAAAAATACAATACATTTTCTGGATACTACTATTTTGAAAGACAAAGGAAAATGTAAATCCTTAGTGTATAGAAAAAAGACCTTTTGCAATGCTTATTTACATTATGAGAGTGAACATCCGTTGGGACAAAAAGTTAGCATAGTCAAAGGACAAGCAATAAGAATTGCTAGGATGACTTCACACAAGGAGGATTTAGCAAAAGAATTTGATAATATTTTTCACATGTTTTTGGAGAGAGGTTATCCAAAAGACTTTGTAGGAAACATTCTTTATGAAATTTATACACAATGGGGAATTAGATATAAACCATTATTAGGATCTAGTTCACAGGAAGAAATCTATGACAATAATGTTACTAGGTCAAGCAATTTTACTAAGGCCTGTGTTTTACAATATAATAGAAATATTGACTTGGTCCAGGAAGCATTTGTAAGAAACTGGAATATTTTCAGGACTAAAAAAGATATCTTAGAAAAAGTAGGACACAGGCCTCAATTTGTTCATAAGGTGGGTTATAATATTAAACAACTATTAGAGAATAGAATAGAACATTTTAGGGAGGTTAATAAAGGTACAAGGCCGTGTGGCATGTGTTCTTACTGTACATACATAATGAAGGAACCACATGTTGTGCTAAACAATAATGTCAGGAGTAAAGTTTTCTTTAAAAAGGGTAATTGCAACACCAGGGGGTAGTCTATTTGGCTTGATGTATAACTAGTGGACATTTCTATGTAGGCAAGATGGAACGTATGCTTAAACACAGAATTTATGAACACTTAAATGACATTAAGAATAGTAAAACTACCAATGCCTTATATAGACATTCCCTGTGTTGCGATAATTTTGAAAAATACATGTTTGGAATTTTAGAAATAGTACACATTAACCCCAGAGGAGGGGATTGGAAAAATATTTTAAAGAAAAAAGAGAGCCAGTGGCAACTTAGACTGGCAGCTATGTTTATGCCAGGTCTTAACGATTATGTTTCCCTGGCACCTATGTTACATGATAAAGCCAACATTATATAGTTATATTAAAAAATTTTAATATATAAAATTTTTAATTATATGGAATTTTATATATATATATATATATATATATATATATATATATATATATATATATATATAAAACAGTTTATAAAGTTGTTCCAAGGCTGTTTTATATAATTGTATTGTGTTTAGTTATTCAAAGGAATTTTTTCTGTGTGTCATCTTTTTAAATTGATTAATTGTGATGTCATAGGACTTTTAGTATTTAAATGTAAATTGAATAATGTTCTGGTCTTATTTCTGATGAAGTCTCTTAGGAGATGAAAGCACTAAAATGGTTTATTAAATTCAGTATTTCATATAGTTTTATACTCCGTTCTTGTCCATATTAGTTTCCGTTTTTTTTTTTTTTGGTTTTGGTTTAAAGTGTTTTGTTTTATTTTTGTCAGATTATTTAAATGATTGAAGTACGATGTACTGCATTTACATCAATTTATTATGCTATCAGGATACATGATGCTGTGCTGTGGAACCTGATGTGTCACTCCTGAGCAGGAAATCATGGTAGCATAAAAACAAAAAAGTGGTAGAAAAGGATTTCAACTCAGTTTGCAACAGCATAAGATTGCAGCATAATAAATAACTGTAATAGTATTATGCATTTGTGGATGGTGCTGTACAGGTTAATACTACGCACTTTTAAGTGGATCAGTTTTGATGTGCAGTATTTGTATGATTATGAGTGCTGTGTTAGCAAAATGTTTTTGTACTCAGATCATTGATTTATTAGTGAAGGAAGCGAGCATGCTTTTATTGCTGTGTTGTTTGGCTGATGAGTGATCAAGGTCCAATGTATTACTTTAGTATGTTGTCATAGGTGAATGACTTATGCTGCAGCAGGGATCCAGGTAGAGAAAAGGTAATTTCCGTCATGAGGAGAACAGAATCTTCATGGTAACCCTTAGGACATATGGAAACTGCCTTCTTGGAAAAGAGAGACCCAAACAAGCTGAGAGAAAAAAGGCATGTAACCAAATAGCTATGGAGATAAAATGCTGTTGGTGGAAAGACATTGCCACAGTGCAAGAAAAGGGCCAGTGATGTGGTAGAATGTGCCAGAACAAAGGCAAAGCAGAATGAAATTGCCCATAGCCATACTGGGGGAGACGTCAAACATTTACTCCTTTAAGTCATTCTCTCTGGAACACCTCAGAAATGCTGACTGCTTACTTCTAGCATAGGAACAATAGTGCAGCCTGAGCTCATTTTCAGAGAATCAATTTCTAATACCAGACAGAAAACAAATATTCATAACTCTTTAACTATAATAGTTAGACTAAAAATGTGAAAGTTGTTCAGCAGATACCAGTCTTTGCAATTGTGTAAATGTTGATTATGTGTAATGATTATTATCTGTTAAGGAATGCAAATGTTATGCATATTTGTTGCATGTTTGGTAAAACAAATAATATCTCAGTGAACATATCATATAGACTCATGCAGTTTGCAATTAATTTGTTTGTGTGAATATATCAGCTTTAAAGTGATATCTTAGCCAGTGTTGTATAATGCTCCTTTACTAGGATATTCTCAGAAATGTGATACATACAACATTTCACATAGTCTGACAATTAAAGAATAATATCTCAGCACCTGTAACAGATAGGGACTATATATCAGTATACAAAGGTGTGTGGAATGATGCCAGCCTTGAAATGATCCATTATGTTTGTTATCCCCATGTTCTCTTGCAAAGATTTGCACATAATAAAGACAAAAATCATAATTTTCATAATGTGGCAAATAAGTGAAGTATTAGATTCCTGCCATTGTCATGAATACGCACTATTTTCTTGCAGAAATTGGTTTGTGTTTGTTTCATGGTCAGTATTAGACTTCACCCATGACCTTGCCTTACTTCCTTGCACAAATATTGACAGAAATGTGACAAAGATATTCATTTTCTTAATCTACCAGGTGAATAAACTGTGATATCTGTCCATGTGTGTTATTCACATTTCATGTCATTCCATGAAGCTGTACATTTTGATAGTGGCATCAAAATAATACCTTACTTATCAACTTGCCATCTTTCCTAACAGAGTAATTCATCAAAGAATGAAAAATATCATAATTTTCATAACCTAAGCAATAAACAAACTTCCATATCTCTACACATCTACAGCATACTGTTACAGTTCTTTCACCATAGTGTAAGTATTGATACCCGCTGCAAAATGGGACCTTACTCAGCATGTTGGCATGTTCCCTGGCAGATTTATTCAACAAAATATAAAACATATCTTTTTCATAAACAAAATATGATAATTGTACAAGTGTGCAGCATACAGTGACAGTTCTTTCATTATGTTGTAACTGTTGATATTGTCTTCAAAATGAGGCCTTATTCATAATGTTGATAATTCCTGCCAGAGTTATTTGCAAAAATATGAAAATATGTCATAACTTTCATAACCAACACTAACTATAATATCTGTTTGTGGTATGTTATTTCATAAAAGTTTAGTAGCGTTTTCCCTACCACAGTGGAACTTCATGATCATGGTTGTTTTCCATCCTTGGGCATTATGTGCGTGTTGCCAGTATATCCTGCGTTGGTGGCCATCACGTCACTACTGAGATGAGTCATGAACATGTCAACACCATCTTCATTTAGGTGAACTCCGTCACAGTGATAGGTGAACATCTTCTGAAGTGATCCTATTATGACTGATTGTTGATCCACTGGACCTGTGCATCAAGCCATGCATGAATCCATTTTGTAACTGTCTGTCCTTGTGCCCTGTCTGCTGGGTGTTTGCATTCCTCCAGTGCTGGTGAGGTATGATGTCAGAACACACAAAATGACAAAGAGGCCACCATGAGTACATCTTTTCAAAAATCACCTTGATTTGAAACCTTAGCTCTCTGAGTGGTTGTGTGATGATATTATTCCCTTCAGCATGCAACACAAGGTGGTCAGGCTCAGGGCAGATGGTAACACTTCTCTTCCAACAACTGCAGGAGTCCACTCCAGTGCATGCCTCTTTTTGCAATCCAGTGAACCTTCACGCTAGATGTGGGGAAGCTCAGGTTGTAGTATTTGTCACTTCTGGAGGCATGGCTTTGCAGCCCAGTGAATGTAGAATTGGCCACACACCCACATTCTCAATTGCCGTTCCCCTGCTCTAGAAGCCATGTCACTGTCACAAGTTAGAAGCACCTGCACAGGGAAGAAATGCAAACAGGTTACTGGTGATGGTTGGGAGGTTTATCGGATTACTGCATATATATATGTGTATAATATGCATTACCCTGTTTGTCAGTTCAAATCATCACTCCTATTTACAGTGTTACTAGTTCTTTGAATATGATAATGTTAATTGTTTACAATGATGGAGCAGGACATACCTGTCAACCAGTAAAACACCAACTCATACAGGCTAGTAGAATGACAGTAGGCGCAGGTCACTGTAAAGAGAAACATTCTTGTTATGGCCAAAATATTTTGCCTTAAGGGAGTGACAGTGGGCTGCAGAAAGGGCACATGCAAAGAGAAAAATTGGTTAAGGATCACCACTCCAGTAATTTACCTAGGACAGTCGTGGAGCTTCAGTGACTCTGAAGGGGATGTAATGTGTCTCATATCTGTGCTGCTAGCCACTCAGACTGCTGAGACTGGCACTATATCATGACTTCCTTCAGTGTTAACAGTCTGCCTTACATCTGCCTTTTCTGTTTGCACGTGTCCTTTCAAGAATGGCAAGAAGGCATCATCATATATGTTTTGCCCTGACCTACACACTTTTCCTTGAGACTACAAAGCAAAATGAGACATTCAAAGGAGGAAAAACGAACCACTAATCTGTACTGCTAGATAACTTTATTGAACCAGTTTAAAATAAATGCATTAACTTAAATCACAGGGTTTTAATCCTAAAATTCACAGACTTCACCAGATACCATAACTAACTGCATAATAAGGTTTTATATCATCTCACATTACCCAAACCAGCAATAAAAAATAACGAGCAATTATCCAATTAAATGGTCCTTATTTTTTTATAAAAAAATCCCTTTCTTGTTATAAAATGACTATACCCCAATATAAATTAATTAAAATACACAATTCAGCACTCTAAAATAGTAGATGTTGAAAACTTTTTTTAAAAAAAAATCACAGTTTCCATAAAAACTACAATAAACATGTCAAGAACTCCCTCTAGTGGACTATCAAGAAAAAATGTGTAAAAAATTGCTTTATGATCACATACTAATAACTTCATCCTTTCTAATATAAACCTTTCCCTGGGGCCAGTCTACTTTAATAGGGTAAATTATAGTTTGCCATTCCTCATTTTCAACACAAGGGCTAATGAGATATTTTCATTAAGCACAAGAACTTTATAAGACTCAAGAACAATTTGCCAGTATAACTCCTTAAATTCAATGGTGGTCTCCCAATGCCCCCCCCCCCCAGTCCTTGGGGATATGTTCCAACACAAAAAAATACAAATTTGGCTTGTTCACAAATCTGAGTGTGTTTAAAATAATGGAGAGGGGGAACAAACACAACAGAATTAATGCAGACTATATCAGTATTCATCTACATGTGCAGACCCCATGTTAGTATTCATCTTCATGTGCAGGCATGTTACTATTCATCAACCTGTGCAGACCATGTCAGTATTCATCTACATGTGCAGGTCACGCCAGTGTTCATCTACATGTGCAGGCCATGTCAGTAGTCATCTACATGTGCAGGCCATGTCAGTATTTATCTACATGTGCAGGCTATGTCAGTAGTCATCTACATGTGCAGGCCATGTCAGTATTTATCTACATGTGCAGGCCATGTCAGTAGTCATCTATATGTGCAGGCCATGTCAGTATTTATCTACATGTGCAGGCCATGTCAGTATTTATCTACATGTGCAGGCCATGAAGTAGTCATCTGTATGTGCCTACCATGTCAGTGTTCATCTACATGTGCAGGCCATGTCAGTAGTCATCTACATGTGCAGGCCATGTCAGCATTCATCTACATGTGTAGACCATGTCAGTATTCATCTACATGTGCAGGCCATGTCAGTATTTATCTACATGTGCAGGCCATGTCAGTATTTATCTACATGTGCAGGCCATGTCAGCAATTATCTGCATGTGCAGGCCATGTCAGTAGTCATCTACATGTGCAGGTCAGGTCAGTATTTATCTACATGTGCAGGCCATGTCAGTATTCATCTACATGTGCATGCCATGTCAGTAGTCATCTACATGTCCAGGCCATGTCAGTATTCATCTACATATACAGACCATATCAGTATTCATCTACATGTGCAGGCCATGTCAGTAGTCATCTACATGTGCAGACCATGTCAGTATTTATCTACTTGTGCAGGCCATGTCAGTAGTCATCTACATGTGCAGGCCATGTCAGTATTTATTTATATGTGCAGGCCATGCCAGTAGTCATCTACATGTGCAGGCCATCTCAGTATTTATCTATATGTGCAGGCCATGTCAGTAGTCATCTACATGTGAAGGCCATGTCAGTGTTCATCTACATGTGCAGGCCATGTCAGTAGTCATCTACATGTGCAGGCCATGTCAGTATTCATCTACATGTGTAGGCCATGTCAGTAGGCATCTACATGTGCAGGCCATGCCAGTATTCATCTACATGTGCAGATCATGTCAGTGTCCATCTATATGTGCAGACCATGTCAGTAGTCATTGATATGTGCCGACCATGTCAATATTTATCTATATGTGTAGGCCATGTCAGTGTTCATCTATATGTGCAGACCATGTCAGTGTTCATCTACATGTGCATTCCATGTCAGTATTTATCTACATGTGCAGGCCATGTCACTATTCATCTACATGTGCCGGCCATGTCAGTGTTCATCTACATGTGCAGACCATGTCAGTAGTCATCTATATGTGCTGACCATGTCAGTATATATCTACATGTGCAGGCCATGTCAATATTCATCTACATGTGCAGACCATGTCTGTATTTATCTACATGTGCAGACCATGTAAGTAGTCATCTACATGTGCAGACCATGTCAGTATTTATCTACATGTGCAGGACATGTCAGTATTTATATATATGTGTAGACCATGTCAGTGTTCATCTACATGTGCCGCCCATGTCAGTATTCATCTACATGTGCCAACCATGTCAGCATTTATTTACATGTGCCAGCCATGTCAGTATTTATCTGCATGTGCCGATTATGTCAGTATTCATCTACATGTGCTGACCATGTCAGTATTTATCTACATGTGCAGGCCATGTCAGTATTTATATACATGTGCATGCCATGTCAGTATTTATCTACATATGCAGGCCATGTGAGTATTTATCAATATGTGCAGGCCATGTCAGTGTTTATCTACATGTGCAGGCCATGTCAGTGTTCATCTCCCTGTGCTGACCATGTCAGTATTTACCTATATGTGTATGCCATGTCAATATCTATCTATATGTGCAGGCCATGTCAGTATTCATCTACATGTGCAGACCATGTCAGTATCTATCTACATGTGCAGGCCATGTCAGTATTTATCTATATGTGTAGACCATGTCAGTGTTCATCTACATGTCAGTATCTATCTACATGAACTCCAAAAACAAATGGCTCTGCCACCAATTCCACTTAAAAACACTTGAAACTTGAAAACGTTAATTAAAATATATGATAGGCTATAAAATAAACACACTCGCTAATAAACCAGATGTTTCACCTTGGTCTGAAGAACATGCCTGGGTTGTGTTGTCAAAAATTATTTGGGGATCATAGCAATCAGAGACTTTGGTGTGAAGCACAAAGCAACCGATGATATCCATTTACTATGTAGTCTCTTGGAATTGGTCTTGTATAACAATGTGTTTCTGTATGGTATACTTACTACTGGCAGAATTTGGGGGTAGCGATGGGAACTCCATGTGCAAATAGTTATGCCAATCTGGTCCTGGCAAGATGGGAAGAGCTATGGAAAGTGGATATTAACAACAAATGGAATAGAAACATAGTTTTCTATAATCGATTTGTGGATGATGTCTTTGTCTTATGGAATGGTGATTTAACCTCCTTGGTACATTTTGTACAATTTTTGACCAACACAACTTCATTTTGAAGTTTGAAGTGGTATCTTCTAGTATGGCGATTATTTTTGGATGTTAAGTTAATGTTAGATGACAAAAGAAGCATCGATACTAGAATGTATAGGAAATCTGTATGGCACAATCATTTACTACACAATACTAGCATGCATCCCAGGCATGTTCTTGACAACATAGTGACTAACCAACTAACTCGAGTGTCCAAGCTCTGCACGAGGGATGAGGATTATAGGGAGGAGGAAATTAAACTTACCAATGACTTTAATAAGAGAGGATACAAAGTCAAAGAGACACAGACCAATGAAGCAACTACCTTGGAACTACGGTCTCAGAGGGGAAGACCCTATTTTTCGGACCAAGATGAAACATCCAGTTTATGAGCCAGTGTGTTTATTTTATATCCTATTATCATCGTATATTTTAATTAAAGTTTTCAAGTTTCAAGTGTTTTTAAGTGGAATTGATGGCAGAACCATTTGTCTTTGGAGTGTTATATTTTGATGTGCTCTGCCTTTGGTGACGTTACTTCTTTTTTATCTATCTACATGTGCAGGCCATATCAGTAGTCATCTATATGTGCTGACCATGTCAGTATTTATCTACATGTGCAGGCCATGTCAGTGTTCATCTACATGTGCAGGCCATGTCAGTGTTCATCCACATGTGCAGGCCATGTCAGTAGTCATCTATATGTGCCGACCATGTCAGTATCTATCTACGTGTGCAGGCCATGTCAGTATTTATCTACATGTGCAGGCCATGTCAGTGTCCATCTATATGTGCAAGCCATGTCAGTAGTCATCTACATGTAGCAGAACTTCTCATTTGAAGTCTCGATCTCACAGCACTGTGAGATCAGTGTTTGTAGGATCACCTACATCCAATAGGTCATGTCATTACAGCAAGTCACTATCCAGCTAATATAACAACCCATCCTTGGGGTCACATGCACCTTCACCTACTCTATCATTAGGACATCTTGTGTACATCACATTTGACCTTGACCTACTGTAATTCAGGATAAACATTTCAGGTACTTAAAATATGAACTGTAGCATTTCACTACCATGCCTTTTATTTTACTATCAATATTTAACTTCAAAAGCAATTTGTTTAAAACAAAAACAATAATTATAACCATGGAATATGTGTGTACAGAATGAAACCCAGTGTGAAAATGTTTTGCATGTATTTTATTTCAATAATGATAATATGCTTAAAAAGAGAACAAAATCTGGAAATAAAGGTGGAGAACATAACACCATTAAGGCCCCTTCGATTATCAAGACTTTCAGCTGAGCAATGGTAACACTGACAATTACACAAAATATGAAACAAATAAAACACACTATTATGAGGACAACACATACCTGAAAAACAAAAGATTGCATGACTATCTTTCCATCAACATTAGCAACATGGCTACTTCACCATCAGCTCTGTACAAATGATGATTTGTATTTCTGATGTACAGTACATTAACAAAGAACAATAAATTATTTGTAATATGTCATAGATAAAACTGCAGAAACATTGCAGAAGAAAAAAATGCAGTACATCTTCTATTCCAGTACAAAGAACAATTGTATATTAAATGCAAGTTTAGAGAGTGCCATACACAGAATTTTGTGAAATCCAAGCAGTCAGCTACTGAAATAACACTTTTGAATAAAATTACTATTTCAGCAGATTCAGTACATGCATATTTAAGTACTGTCCCTTAGCAAAATGTCTTCTGTGAAACAGTAGAAAATATAAATATTCCTTACATGATGCCACATGACATCACCAAACAGGTGTCCGTGAGCAGTAAGACATATGTTTTATAAAGTGTAATATGAGTATCTGTTGTGAAGGAATTGTTAAAAGATAAGAAGGAATATCTGATGAGCAGTGACAGCAGACCATGAACCACACAGCACTGCCCACACATTGCACTGAATGCATCAGTTATACTGTATGTGTTTTTTACAATAAATGGAACACTAACTTGAATGCCGTGGGCTATTGTTCTGGACTAGATGCTTTCTTTCTATCTGTGTAGCCATATACCATGCATGAGGCTGCCACATGGGGTTGCTTACTATTGCTACTGGCTGGTCATCATTAGTCATAGTACAACTGGAACTGGGAGCTGCAAGGACAGCATGGCTCACTTCATCACCAGACCAGTGCATGATCATGCTGTGCAGAATGCAGCAGGTAGTAAACATCCTGCATCAGTGGTGGGGTCATACTGAAGGGCACCCCCAGACTCATCCAGGCATCTGAAGGGGCTTTTCAACACGTAGAAGACTCTCTCAATGACAGTTTGAGTCTCTGATGAGCGGCTGTATTAAAATTATCTTTTGCAGCTCCTGTCAGATGTCTCAGTGGTGTCATGAGCAATGGTTCCACTGGATGTCCTGCATCACCTGAAAAAAAAACAGAAAATAAGGGAGAAAAGGGAGAGACAAAACAAAGAAAACGTGGTTTAATATCAATCAATACATTTTGATAAGAATAAGTAATTAGATTATAAAAATTACAATTTCCACTTACCAAAAGATGACCATGGGGGCATTCTACCATGCAGGCAGAGTCTGTAGAGTGAGCTATTGTACCAGATATGGGAATCATGTCTATTGCCAGAATGTGGGTAGCCAAGTTGGTGATGCACCCCATGTATCATACACTGCCTTACAGTTCATGGAATGGTAGTCCTTACAATAGCGGTACTGCTCCCTCAGTGGACCAGATTAGACCCTAACTGCAACATGGATGCAATCTGTTGCACCAATCACCTCATGGAAATGTGCACCCTATAAAATGCATGCATAGTTTGGGCTTGGTTCTGAAGTGACACCAGGAAATAGATGTACTGACTGAGCCATACATTTCAAGAGTATATCCAGGCACTGTTGGAGTATCCTCGAGGCAGAAGGCTAATAAATACCCACTGTGTCCCTAGTCTGTCTCTGGAAGGTTCCCTTGGCAATTATAGTGGGGGCTAGGGTGGCCTAATGGTTAAGGTGTTTGCCTTACAAACACAAGGTGCAGGGTTTGAGTCTCCCAAGGGATAATTGGCTAGGCTTAAAATGGCTCGCAAGGGCAGTTAGCTTAGTACTAATCTATGAACCTATGAACCTATATGCCTCAGTGTCCAGAGGGATAGAAAGGCCATGCATCCCCCAGTACCTATGTGAGGATCATATATGCTCATTAAGACCCCTACTGTATCATTGCTCACTATGAATCGGTCAAGAATTTCACCAGATTCAGTATGTTGTTTGCTGTCTATATCTCTGTCTTCTTGGCCAGTGAATGCCACTGGGTGCAAGTTGTTTTGGCTCAGGCAAGACAAACAACTCAAACCAGGCAATAGGAAATCTACCAGCAAGAGAGAACATCTTCACTGATTGCAAAGTAAAGACAAAAGGTGTGATTCAGCCTTTTATAACATATTTATAGATGACACAGAACACAACAAAATTACTAAGAATCACAAACAGGCGGGAAGGGAGGTTATTAGTGTAAGAAGTTTTAACATCAATTCTTCTTACCATCTCATTACTCCCTCATTTGTATTTGTTTATTCAAAGTTACTGCATGTAGGAAAAACTGACCTCTAAGAATTTCGCCATGGCTGTGTATACATGGCAATAGCACCAACCGCCAAAATACATTTGTGTAATGACTATGGATTCTGCCTATTGTGTCTTCACACTAGGTAGTTGTCTGGAAGAGTGGGAATGAAATGAAGGGAGAATGTGTTTGGACAACAAAAAGTATTACATCTTTTCTTGCCTCATGTAACTTTGAATTTATCTACTGGGATTTGAAGACAGTTTGATTCTATGCACTGGATTTTCATACCTATACATGGACAGCTGGGATTTAGTAGGGTCAAATGACTGACCTTTTTGTTTTAATTTAGAATTTGCTGTTTCATTTAGATCACTGGATAGGATTAGGTCCATGATGGTTAGTGTCAGCTAGAAGTAATATTTGAAGTCTATGAACAGCAGTCATATGTGGTTATATCTGACTTCAGTTAGTGCTGGCTGCATCTTGGGTACCATGGTTACCAATTACTTTTTCATCTGTTAGTTTAATACCAATAGTATCCAACTATTTATTTACTCATTCAAAATCAGTAACACTATTAATTTGCTTATCTGTGTATTTATTTAGGACAAACATTTGGAATTTAATTCCTGCTGACAAAATAATATTATAAATATTAAAGTATAGTATGTAAATGTCTTTTTAAGTGCTTTAATTATAAGTAGCCCTATAAGAATGCAGAGGCTATAAACCTCACATTTATGAATGTAGCTTATTGAAAGACTTCCTTTTAATAAATGTTTTTAAAATGTTTGGCACACAGAATACAAATCGGAAGGGACAAAAGCCCTTCTACCCTTCCAATAATAAAATATTCCAACTGTAAGACTGCACAATTGCGTAGAAAAATAAACGTTCAGTTTTCCAATAAAATCAAGTATTTCTCTTTTTCCACCCCTGTACAATCTTTGAGTTAAAATCTATTACTAATGCAAATGTGTAATGCCATCCCCACCATATGTTATGTAGGACCTACCAACCCAAATTCCCTTATTTTCAGCTTACTATCTAGTGCTGCTTTCAAAAGACTGTCATCCATCTGTAGTTTTACTTTTGACTAGTTCAAAAACAATGAAAACGGGATATGCACTGTTAGACCTAAAAGTCATCGACAAAATTCAAAACACAACTGCCATTGAATCATTTTAGAAAGAGTTGCAAATGCATTGAAAATCCTGGCCTACTTAATTTCGTTGTGTGCTGATTACAACTTATACAGTGAGGGAAGCAATCCTGGAGGCAATATGGGGATACTTTCAGTCACCGTAACTAGTTACATCAAAATAAGATTTCAAGTTACTGTCAAAGGGGATTATTTGGAGGATGCCAGTTTCTATTTGGCTCTAAGTTCAAGTATAAGAAACTCAGAATGTTTTTAACCTTCTATTATAAATGAATATAAAACCTTTTGGCATCTCTAATTTTATAGCATATGAACTGTGCTCTGCAACACCATCATCATCATCAGCCCCCTTTTTCTTATTTTTCTACATGGGGTCAGGGTATCGTGTTAACTGTTGCCATCTCTTTCAATGCTATGCCACACTCCTGCCTTCTTCAACACTCATGCCTGACTGTCGCAGATCTTCTTTCACACAATCCATCCAGCTGTTTACTGGATGTCCTTGCTTCCTCTTACCTTCTTCCTGTCTGTCCCAAATCTTCCTCACCAGATTGTCTTCTGCTTTTCTACACATGTGCTTGAACCACTGTAATCTGTTCTCTTTGATCTTTTCTGCAATTGGAGCTACTTTGGCTTCTGCTCTTATGTCCTCATTTCTTCATCTGTCCCACAGTGTGCATCATACCACCCTTCTCAGGCACTTCATTTCCATCACACCTAGGTTCTTCATCTCCTCTGTCTTTATTGCCCAGGTTTCTGTACCACACAGAAGTACTGGTCACACCACTGTCTTGTACACCTTACTTTTCAGTTTCTTTGGCATTCTTCTGTCATAGACTACACCTGATACTCTATGCCAGTTGACTGCAGCCCTTCTGATTCTAGCTTTGACCACTTCATTCAGATTTTTTTTCTCCTCAACCACCCGTCCCAGATATTTGAAGTTATTTACCTGTTCCACTATCCTCCCTTCAATCTCAATTTGCAGCTTTTCTGATTTCCCCCAATTTGCTGCCATTACCACTGTCTTATCTGTGATTAGTTTCATCCCATGTGCCTTCAGTTTTGCATTCCATTCTCCCATCCTTTGCTGAAGTTATAGCTTAGAGTCTACCTGTAATGCCACACCATCAGCATACAGTAACTTTGTTAATCTGGCCCCTCCAACCTGTTTGCTAATGTAGTCCATCACCAGTATGAACAACAGTGTGGTCAGAGCTGAACCCTGGTGTACACCCATTCACAGTGGGAACCCCTCTGTGAGGCTGAACACTGTTCAGACTTGTGAGTCATTGTGTCCTTGTACATAGCCTGCACTAATTCTATCAATGTTTCTGAGACTTTGAACCACAACAGTACTGCCCAGATCAGCTTTCTTGGGACCTTGTCATATGTGTTCTCCAAGTCTAGGAATGCCCAGTTGGACTCTTTCCTCATCTCTAGCTTCTTCTCAACTATCTGCCTCACTGCAAGCATCAAGTCAGTTGTGCTGCATCCTGATCTGAATCAGAACTATTCATCTCCCATCTTACATTCTACTACTCTGAGTATCCGTTTATCAGTCACTGTCTCCAGAACTTTCATGCAGGAATTTGATACTTCTGTACTACCCACAGCTGTGGATGTCCCCTTTGTTCTTGTACACAGGCATGAGTATGCTTATTCCCCAGTCGTCTTGGATACACCTTTCTCTTCACACTGCTATGAGTACCCCAGGATCCATTTCTCCCCTATCTCACCCAGTATCTTTATCATATCTGCTGTGACCTCATTTGAGCCTGCTGCTTTCCCTGACTTCATTTTCCTTAGTGTTATTCTTACTTCTTCTAGGGTGGGATCTTCTTCTTCTCTCATCGTAGGTTGTTTCTGGGGCAGTACAGCTTCTGTGGAGTTTTCTTCATTCAGAAGCTGCTGGAAATACTCCTTTCATCTGCCTTTGATGTCCTGTGGACTGGTGAGCAGGTTGTTGCTGGCTTAGTTAATCAGTTCAATATTACTAGTAAATGTAATTCTCAAAGCTATTCTCTTTTAAGTACATGCTTTACAGTCATTTTCAAAGTTACCTTATCATTCTCATTTAAAAACATCCTTTGAAGGCACGCCTTTATTGTTCTCACTTCTCACACGTGCAACTTTATATTCTAAGTGCATTATATAAAGTGCAGAATCTGCAGCCTACAGCTACTTATGCACTGACATCATTGCTTAGGAGTGTAGTATGTCTGAGATGGCACCACAGTGCAGGATAATTGGATATGTCTGCTGGCATCACTGCACAGAAGTGTGATACATATGTGCTGATATCACTGCAAAGGAGAGTAGTACATGTGTGCTGACATCACAGCAAAGGAGAGTAGTACATGTGTGCTGACATCACTGTACAAGAGTGCAGTACATGTGCGCTGATATCACTGCACAGGAGTATAATACGTGTGCAAGCATAGAGTAGCTGTACAGTAGTGTAATACATACATGCTAACATCATTGCAAAGGAGTGTAATACATGTGTGCTGACATCACTGTACAGAGTATATAATGTATGTGCTGACATCACTGCACAAGAGTGTAATACATGTGTCTTGATAACAGTACAGGACTGTACTATATATGTGCTGACATCACTGCACAGGAGTAGTAGGTATGTGTTATCATCACATTGAGGAGAAGTGTAATACACATGTGCTGACATCACTGTACAGAAGTGTAATACATGTGTGATGACATCACTGCACAGGAGTGTAATACATGTCTGCTGACATCACTGCACCAAAGTGTACTACGTGTGTTGATATCACTGTACAGGACTATAGTACATGTGTGCTGACATCAGAGTATATTAGTGCAGTATTTATGTGCTGACATCATTGTGTAGGAGTGTAATACATGAGTGATGAGATCATTGCACAGGAGTGTAATACATGTGTGTTGACATCACTGCACAGGCGTTTAGTACATGTGTGCTGAAATCACTGAACAGGAGTGTAACCCATGTGAGCCAGCATCACTGCACAGGAGTGTAATACACATGTGCTGAGATCCACGAACAGGAGTGTAACCCACATGAGATGGCATCACTGCACAGGAGTGTAATACATGTACTGATATCACTACACAGGACTATAGTACATGTGGGCTGATATCACTGAACAGCAGTGTAACACATGTGAGCTGACATCACTGCACAGGAGTGTAATACATATGTGTTGACAGGGTTCCCTTCAGAAGCTCATAATACTGAAATGTTGAATTTTAGTATTTCAGGCCCAAGAAGTCAAATCCACATAATAGCAAAAGTTTAGAAGCGTGGAATTCAAAACCTCGAATACCAGAGGTTTTGAATTTTACGCTTCTAAAGTTCTGCTATGGTCATGTATTCAGGTAAGTGTGTGTGTGTGTGTGTGTGTGTGTGTGTGTGTGTGTGTGTGTGTGTGTGTGTGTGTGTGTGTGTGTGTGTGTGTGCTAAGGGATTTGGGTAGGAGTTGTGGTGTGTGTCAGTGTGTTTTGTTGCTGTGATGTGTGTGTGTGAAGAGAAACTAGCTTGTGTGGTGGTGATTTGTGTGTGTTTGTATGTAGTGCGACCTCAGAGTGAGAATATTTAAGTAGGGGGGTGTGGGGGCACAGCCCCCCCACATGGGGGGTGCAGGGCGGCTTGCCCCCCTACTTTCTTGTAGTACAATGATTGTGTGTGTTTGTGTGGTGTGTGTGTGTGTGTGTGTGTGTGTGTGTGTGTGTGTGTCTGTGTGTGTGTGTGTGTCTATGTGTCTGTGTGTGTGTGTGTGTGTGTGTGTGTGTGTGTGTGTGTGTGTGTGTGTGTGTGTGTGTGTGTGTGTATGTGCGTGTAGTAAAACCGCAAAATTCAAAACTTCCGGTATTCGAGGTTTTGAATTTTGCTGTTTTTACTTTTCATTGTTTTGTGGATTCGACTTCTTGGGCTCGAGATACTGAAATTCAAGATTTCAGTATTTTGAGCTTCTGAAGTGAATCCGTGTTGACATCACTGCACAGGAGTATAGTACACGTATGTTGACATCAGTATATACTAGTGTGGTATGCATGTGCTGATATCATTATACAGGAGTGCAATACATCAGTGATGATGTCACTGCACAGGAGTGCAACATATGAGAGCTGACATCACTGCACAGGAATGTAATAAATGTGTGCTGACATCACTCCACAGGAGTATAGTACATGTGTGTTGGTGTCACTGTGCAGTAGTGTAGTATATGTGTGCTGACATCACTGAACAGAAGTATAGCACATGTGTGCTGATGTCAGTGTACACTAGTGTAGTACATATGTGCTGATCATTGTGCAGGAGTATAATACATGAGTGATGACATCTCTGCACAGGAGTGTAATACATGAATGCTGATATCACTTGTACAGGACTGTAGTACATATGACCTGACATCATTAAACAGGAGTGTAATACATGTGTACTGACATCACTGCACAGAGTTTATAATGTATGTGCTGACATCATTGCACAGGGGTGTAATGCATGTGTCTTGATATAACTGTACAAGCATGTACTATGTATGTGCTGCCATCACTGCACAGGGGTGTAATACATGTGTGATGACATCACTGCACAGAAGTGTAGTAGGTATGTGTTATCATCACACCAAGGAGAAGTGTAATACATGTGTGCTGACATCACTGCACAGAAGTGTAATACATGTGTGATGACATCACTGCACAGGAGTGTAATACACATGCACTGACATCACTGCACCAAGTGTGGTACATGTGTGTTGACATCACTGTACAGAAGTATAGTACATGTGTGCTGACATCAGAGTATACTAGTGTAGTATGTATGTGCTAACATTATTGTGTAGGAGTGTAATACATGAATGATGACATCATTGGACAGGAGTGTATTACATGTGTGGTCACATCACTGAACAGGAGTGTAACCCATGTGAGCTGACATCACTGCACAGGAGTGTAGTACATGTGCAGTGACATCACTGAACAGGAGTGTAACCAATGTGAACTGACTGATGTCATGTATGCTGACATCTCTGAACAGCAGTGTAACACATGGGAGCTGACATTAATGAGCAGGAGTGTAATTCATGTGTGCTGATATGCTGACGTCACTGCACCAGAGTGTAATACATATGTGCTGACATCACAGCACAGGAGTATAGTACATCTGTGCTGATATTAGTGTGCACTAGTGTAGTACATATGTGCTGACATAACTGCACAAGAGTGTGGTACATTTGTGCTGACACCACTGCACAGAAATGTAATACACTTGTGCTGGTATCACTGCACAGGAGTGTAGTACATCTGTGCTTACATCACTGCACAAGAATGTGGTACATGTGTGCTGACATCAATGAACACTAGTGTAGCACATGTGTGCTGTCATCACTGCGCAGAAATGTAATACACATGCTGGGATCATTGCACAGGAGTGTAGCACATTTGTGGTCTCATCAGATTTGCTCAGAAGAGTATTGGGTGGAGTTAGCAGATCCATTAGACATGTTTATGTTCTTGTAGGCCAGTCATATTCTATTTACCAACTATTATTGCATGGGTGCTTTGCCAGTCTATGAGTAGTATGTAAGAGACAGCATGTTGCAGTTCAGAGGGTGTTCCTCTTCACATGTCTGCATCAGCAGGACCATCCAGGTAGGACTATGGAATAAGACAGACATTATTGTACACTTTTTTTTAGTTTATCTTTATGCGTATCTCCACATTAGCCATCAAAACCCTGACAACTGATCGGTTACTTTGTTCCCATGAGAAGCTCTGCTTATAGCTACAATAAAGATGGAGATGGTTCAGCCAGAAAACACTTGACCCAATTTATTTATTTATTTATTTATTTTATTTATTTTACATTTGTTAACTGGGAGAGTCCGACTGGATACATGTCCATTTTCAGCGGAGGCCCGGGGAGAAAAGCTCCAGGTACATAACAGACATATGAACATTGTTAATGCAAAAAAGGAAGATAGTTGAGTTCTAAATACAATATAAAGATACATCACATCTTGGGAAAAAAATAACAGCAGCATATAAAAAAAAAACATAGGTCAGTTACAAAGGCGGCCTTGTTAAAAGCAGTTAAGGATAGTGAGGTAAGAAAAGGGTAAATGATAGTGGTTAATCAGGTTTGGAACAGGGACATTGCCAGAGAGTATTGAGATGGGGTTTAAGCTTTTTTTTGAATTGTAGGAGTGAAGGTTCTGAGGTGAGCATGGTGGGTAGGGAGTTCCACATTTTACCTACAAAGTTTGAGAATAGAGAATCCCCAGCAGAATTATTGGCTTTGGTAGTTTGAGCTAAGATTTTATTGGAGGAGCGTAAAGATTGCAGGTTAATATAGGGGTGAATGATGTTTTTCAGAGCTGGTGTTTTCTCTGGGTGATACAGTATCTGGTGAGCCGTTTTGAGTTGGTTGAAATGGAGTTGGCTGGAAAACTCTAACCACCCTAGTTGCTTCAAGTTAGTGCAGTGGTGCGTTCTAAAGGTGGAATTTTTGGCAAATCTAGCTATGTGATTGTAACAAGAAGCAAGTTTGTTAAGGGTTGTCTTGTTTAGGTTTGTAAAAAGGGGGGAGGCATAGAAAAGAGTTGATAGTAGGTGTGTGCTGGCAATTGTAATTTTAGCGTGAGGAGTGATAAAGTGTTTTACTTTATAGAGAGAGCCAAGCTTTTTATTGACGGTTTTGATGGTTAGATTGAAATGGGTGTCAAATTTAAGGGAGTTATCAATGGTAACACCTAATAGCTTTGTGTGAGCTTCTGGTGATATAGTGATTCCATTGGAGGATGTAATAGAAAAGGTGGGGGGAAGAGTCTTGTTAGAGGGTGATAAAGTAAGTAGATTTGTTTTGTTGGGGTTGAGAACTAGTTGACGACTTGAGAACCATTTTTCTATTAGGTTGAAGGTGTCTTGGGTTTAAGCAGTGAGGTCTGCCAGGTTGGAGGCAGTGCTGATGATAGTCGAATCATCTGCATATTGAATGCATGTGGCATGGGGGGTGATTGTGGGCAGGTCATTAACAAAGATGGTGAAGAGAAGAGGGCCAAGAATAGATCCTTGGGGAACTCCAAGTGTAACAGGTAGGCATGTGGATAATTTGTCCTGCCATAGAACAGCCTGTTGCCTATTGGACAGGTAGGATTGGAACCATTTCAGCGTGGAATTGCTGATTGATAGTTTTTTTAATGTATGGAGGAGTTGAATGTGGTTCACCATATCAAAGGCCTTGGAGAGGTCTAAGAAAAGAGCAGATGATAATGTGTGTGTGTGTGTGTGTGTGTGTGTGTGTGTGTGTGTGTGGTTTCTCACTTAGACCAGATTGTTGCCAGCTACTGGACTACTGAACTGCTTGAAATGTTTGCACATCCATTCTTCTCCTTCTTTTTGTACTGTTGACCACCTTGTGTGCACAAGGTAGCAGTCATACAGGGGTTAAACCATGTTTCTCCCCTGGGATAAATAAGTTCTATCTAATCCTCTTTTCTACATTTCCCTTTTGTTTTTTTATTTTTTGTGTTGTGAAATTTTACATATCTGGATGCCTTTGCCTGTATTTCTCTTCAAATATCTTTGGAGCTGGTTTTTGTATCAATCATTTTGGCTTTCGCCTTTGCACTATATCAGATTTATTCTTCTTTCCCATGTCCATATTTCCTTTTATACCTTTCAAAAATTTCCCGGTTTGTTTTTTTTTTATATTTTTGCACTTTCTCTGTTGCTTCTTTTACCAGGTGGCCCATATTTTCTTTGTCTAGCTATTGTTTTTCATAGATCTGTTTAACTAGTCTTATATGTAAGACCATGAAAAGAATAATCATAGACCTGATAAATAATGACGTAACAAGCCTCCAAACACTGGACCTGACCCAATATGGCTTTGTCAAAGGCAGGTCATACCTACTAAGTCTGGTGGATTTCTTTCAGAAAGTCATTAAGGCCATGGATGAGGGTAAAACAGTACAAACCACCTACCTCAACCTGGCCAAGGCATTTGACACAATTCACCATTTAAGTATTAGAAATAAACTCACAAAACCGGGCATACATCTGTATGTCACCAGATGGATAGCCAATTGGTTCACATACAGAGCACTTGTGGTTAAAATGGGTGAATCCAGATCCAGCAAGAGGACAGTTACTAGTGTTGTGCCACAGGGCCCAGTGCTGGGACCACTCCTGTTTGGAATATACATCTCTGAAATCAAGGCTAATTAGGAAGACTTCTGGATGACAAAGTCTGCTGAAGACTGCAAGCTAGTGACAATCATTAAATCCTCCAGTTATGTAAATATCCTTCAGGAAGGTCTAGATCAGACAAATGACTGGTGCCAAAAACTTGGGCTAAAACTAAATATGAAAAAATACATTACCATACCTTTTGGGAAGTCAAGTACCGTTCAAATTACAACATCAATAGCACACCCCTAAAAATAGATTTAGTGGTGAGAGATCTAAGTATAAAGTTTGCTTATTTTTATGAGTTATTTATAGCACTTTTATTGTCTGCTGCATACTTTTCTAGCTAGTTTCACTGTGTGTGAGGTATTGACTGGAAATTGTCTACATTTATTAAGCATCCATTTGGGTTTTTTGTTCTGATTTCCTGCCAAGGAGTGTATCATATTGTTTCCCACCCTTCCGTAATGTGCTGTTATACTTGGTGGCTTTGCAGTTGCCCACCCCTACTGTAAATTTTATCTGGGACACTCCTCCCAGTCTACTGTCATAATCTCATTCTACCTAATCCAGGGAGAATATTTGAGAGGGCAAACCCAGTTAGTTTCTGCTCCTCCTTTCCCCTTTTCCACTTTACAAAAAAAAAAATTCTAAGCTTGTTTCCTGCCTTTCCTGTAAGTAGTCTAGTCCGGATACAGATTTGCTGTATCCAGGACTGTTTGTAAGCTTCTGAGCCCCCAAGACTTTCTGTGTTGGAGGGAAGCCTTCTAGCTTATTTTTGTTTCTTAAAACTAGCCAGCCTTTTAGTTTCAGCACTCAAATCTGTTTCTTTGAGCTCAGCACTTGTTCAGAATGCATTGTAAGCACTAAATAAGTTACAAATTACTACAGCACTTAACTTTCCTCACTTGTCTATAGGAAAACAGTTTTTAGTACTTAATAAATAAGCACCTATCCAGGCATGTCTAAGGGTCAGCTCCCGGTGTTTTCTCCTGTCTACATGATGAATTTGGGCATCTTGGGGCAATGCAGCAATTGCCTCATGTACACAGACAGCCCTCTCCTCCTACCACCCAACACTACAACCTGTGAGAGATGCACTTATATAGCCAATCTGGAAGCAAAGCTCACATCACCCAAGACTGGACAAGAGAGTCAAGAGGAGAAAGTAAACACTTGCACCACACCACACTCATCATATAGTCCCTTTCTATACCAGAAGAATGCAAAGTTCCTGTAATCATGGCTACACAGGTAAAAAACACACTCTCCAAAGCCAAGAACACAGCATCCATGGTACCTGACCACATCCCAGGCTGCGTTCTACATGAACTACAGAACGAACTGGCACCCCACCTAAGTACCATGTTCAATCATAGCCTCACTTCAGGCTTTGTGCCCACACTGAATGACGCACAGTGATGGTTATCCCACTCCACAAAGGGGGAGCTACCATGAACACCGGGAACTACCGCCCCATTAGCCTGACGAGCCTGGTCTTCAAGGCTATGGAACATATCATCATGGAACTTATAAACAATGACATTGATAATCTTCAAACTCTGGACCCCACCCAGTTTGGGTTTGTAAAAGGCAGATCATGTCTCCTAAACCTGATAGACCTCTTTGAAGTGGTCACCAAAGCCATAGATGAGGGTAAGGTGGTTCACATAGCCTATATAGATCTTGCCAAGGCTTTCAACACCATCCCCCACTCTGGAATTATAGATAAACTCACTAACCTAGGTATAAATCCCTATGTCACAAGATAGGTTGCCAACTGTCTCACTGACAGAACCCACACTGTGAAAGTAGTAGACTCCAAATCCAACTTCAGACCAGTGACAAGTGGAGTACCACAGGGTTCAGTCCTTGGTCCTCTCCTGTTTGGTATCTACTTCTCTGAAGTACAGGTTAACACAGAAGGTCTTTGGCTAATGAAGTTCACAGATGACTGCAAACTAGGAGCCATAATAAAAACTCCTAACGATGTGGACATCCTACAAAAGGGCCTCACTGAGGCAGATGCCTGGTGTCAAAGCCATGGCCTCAAGCTCAATGCCAAAAAGTGCATTGTCATCCCTTTTGGTAAAAACTCTGTACCCATGAACTCACATAGGAGGTAGTCTACTTAACACCGAAAGTGTAATAAGATACCTTGGGACACAGTTGGACAGTAGTCTCTCCTTTGATAATCACATCGCCACAGTAGTCAGGAAATCCTTCTACATGGCACACCTCATCACAAAAGGTTTCTCATCCAGAAAAAAAGAGGTCATTGTTCCCCTGTACTCGTTACTCATTAGACCCATTATAGAGTAGAACACCCCTTTTGGTATGTACCTCACAAGACATCTACAACAACTGGAAAGGCTGCAGAAATAACTCACAAAAAGGATTACTGGCCTCAAACAGATGCCCTATGCAGACCATCTCAAAAAACTCCAGCTTTACTCTGTCGCATATCGCTTACTCAGAGGTGATCTCTGCCTACCATACAAAGCTATGTCAAACCCAGAGCTGTTGGACATGCTCCACTTAAAGAAATCCCAATCCCTCCGAGCTACATGCTCTAGGGGCCTAAACCTTGTCACCACAATAAACAGAACATGATGGAGGGATAGATTCCTATCCCAGAGATTCCCATACTCTGGAACACACTACCTATCTATATCAAACAAAGCTCCTCATTAGCACTCTTCAAGAAAAATCTTGATGACAGGATGGGAAATAGGAAATTCACACCAGGGATCACTTCTGTGGCTCTGCTCGACAGGGGCACTGGAAAATAATTTTCTTGGGTGGTGAAAGCCAGGGTACCATTTAACTAGGCTTATATAGGCCCTAGGGCCAATAGCCTAGTACTTACCTATGAACCTATGATAGTAGCCTGAACTTTGATCACCATGAGTCCACAGTGGTGAGGAAGTCCTTCTATATGGCACAACTTATAAGTAAAGGTATGGCATTCAGATCCAAGGAAATTATAGTCCTGATGTACTCAGCTCTCATTAGACCAATAATATAGTACAAGGTGTCATTTGGCACGTACTTGGCTAGGAAAGCAGCTGGAGTGACTTCAGAGGGTCCTCATAAAGAAAATATAGAGTATAGACAACGTGTCTTATGCAGATAGACTAAAAGCCCTACCTATGCCTGACCTAAAAGGCATTGACAACTCCAGCCCTGATGGAGCTGCTACACATCCACAAGTCAAACAGCATGAGGGTCACGTGATCTAGGAATCTAAAGTAGTCAGCAACTCAAACAAAACATGCTGGAGAGAAAGATATGTGCCTCAGAGATTGCCCTTCCTTTGGAACAGGCTTCCTAATCATTTTAAGCAGAGTTGTTCCCTGGCCCTCTTCAAATGCAATTTGGATCAATTAATGGGGAATCACAAATTCACACCTTGGGTAGTGCCTATGTCCCTTATGGATGGGACAATTGGTAAGATGCTCAGGTGATAGGCACAAATTTATAATGTCCTCTTGCCCCTAGGGGCCATATAGTGGGCAAAACTGGGTTATATTGGCCAGGCTTGTAAGGGCTGTTAAGCCATTAGCCTACTAATCTCCTATGAACCTATTAATAAGTGCAAGTTTTTATTTGAAGTTTTTGACAGTTTTTCTTGTGAAAGCATTTTTCTTTCCTGTAATTTCTCTCTTAGTCATTCTGAATATTTTCTACTTAGAAATTTTGGCTTCTTGAATAATAGTAACAAGACATAATGTCTTCCTTATCCTCAATAGTCCACTCTGTCATCTGTATGTCTGTTTTTTGGCCTGTCAGCTTTGTGTTTTTTATTGGTTAGTACTCCCTTCTGCCACAGTGGGGGCATCTTCCTTCTACCATTGGGTTCTATCTTACTTCTACCACGGGGTGGGGGGCGGGGCAGTCATCTCTCCAGTATGGGTAGACTGAAACTCTTTTGAGTCCCCTCATCTGAATTCCTCTTCCACGCTTTATCCCTTGGTACTGCAGAACTTACACATACTATTTAACTAAATTAATAATTATAATATAAAATAAACAAATAAACCGTCCTAAAGTTTGTATTGTGATGTCAGTCTTCAAGGACTTTTGCTCAGTGGAATTAATCTGTTCAACAGAATTTTAAAAATCTAGAGATGTGCTTTATACACAGTCAACCCTGCAGAATGTCCTTTTGTTCAATGGATATCGCTGATGCACATTGTTTGTATACAAATCCAACTCTGTTTTATCCAGAATATCATGTTTCAGTCCCACAAGATGGGCTTTAACATTTTGTTATGTCTGTCTGTCTGTCCATCTTTCTCTCTATCTGTCCATCTGTCTATCTGACTATGACTCAGACTGTCTAACAATAGTTTATTTGTTCACAAATTTCCTTTTGTCAGCAGGGTAGTTTGTGAAATTACTGATTCAAATTGAATTTATGGCAGCTGTATTCTTTCGCTCTCTGTTTAATGAACTTATTAGGTACTGGTTGAACTCTTGTACATTATAAATAATTGGAGTTATTCTTTCAGCCTTATAAATTTATATTTAACAGCATATATCACAGGAACTGTGTCAGGGGGACTACTTATCTGTAGATTTTCTCACTGAAGGTGCTTCTTAGCATTTCAATTATTAATATTAATTACCCTTGGCTATATTATTAAATGCGTGTTTGTCTTTGTACAATGTCCTTTGACTGGGGTCAGGATCCCTGCTGCTTTCCTCATTATGTGCTTCTCATCCTTTTTACACATACACAGTGGAACATGCATGTTTCTATAATAAGATGCTGTCAGACAGAACTTGTATTCACAGTTTTCCTTTTACTCCAGCTAATTTGTACCCGATTAGTGGAATTTGAACAGCTACAGTTACAATAACTGCAACTTACACAATAGTCTGCACTCATTGGGTATAATCCACTTTTGGTGTGCACCTGTCCAAACTGCTTGTCAGAACTAGAATAAAAACAGTGCTTTCTCACTTAAAAAAATCAAAGGTATTAATCGTAAAACGTATAAAGGACACCTCAAAGCCATATCCCTCTTCTCAGTATCAGCAGATATAGGCCACTGAGTGCAATTCTGTGCCTTAAGTATAAAGCTTCAACAGATCCTATTCTGTCAGGCCTATTACATGTTTCTAAGTCCAATTGTATCAATAAATACCTGTTTAAGGGATCTGTCTCTTTTGCAAAATAAATAAAACATGTTGGAGGGATATGTAAGTATCACAGAGAATACCACTTCTATGGAACTGTTTTCCACTCCATATAAATAGAAGTATTTTTTATTTTACTTCATTCAGACGTAATTTGGATGAATCAATGAATATTCACATATTTACCCCCTGTTTAGCACCCTGGCCCTCATGGACTGGGAAACATGTAAATATCCCAACATATTGTTGTTCTACCCATATCTGGGTTATTTATATGCAAAATATAAGGCCTAAAACCTACCATGGAAGTGTAAGGCTAGGCTTCTTAAGATCCTCAGAGATCAATGGCTCAGTAATTATCTATGAAACTGTGAAACGATTTTTAACCTTGTGCACTTTTATTTGGAATAAATGATGTTTAGGTACTCTCTGGTTTGCCATAACACCTTGTGAGGAGGTGAAGGGAAGAGCAGCAGCTTCATAAGGTTCTAGCTCATGTTTAATTCCCAAGTAGGTGGAGTTGGTAATTAGCATAATGGTTAAGATGTCAGCAGCTTCATAAGGTTCTAGCTCATGTTTAATTCCCGAGTAGGTGGAGTTGGGAATTAGCATAATGGTTAAGGTGCCAGCAGCTTCATAAGGTTCTAGTTCATTTTTAATTCCAGAGTAGGTGGAGTTGGCATTTAGCATAATGGTTAAGGTGTTTATCTCACAGTCAAGAAGTGCAGGGTTTGGATCTCATTAAGGGGACATTGGCTGGAATTAAAATAGTCCACAAGAACAAGCTAGCTTACTACCTACCTATAAACCATGTAGCCGAGATTCCTACACTTACACATTTATTATTCAAGCATAAACCTGATGCTTCTGTTTTCTGCTTCATTTATTACTAAGAATGTACTTCGTAGTTTTTCTGCAGATGAGTGTAAGTTCTAGACAGACCAGTCTAACAAAGCAAAATCACAGAATAAATAATTTGTCATCCCTTCTGTTTATTGGTTATATTCCTCATCTAAATGTATTTTAATTAGCTGTGGTTTTATAGCTGTCAAAACCACAATAAATGCCCAGATGTTACAGAGGGTTAACACCACACCACTGAATTGTAACTATGTAGACTGAAAAACAATGTACATAATGTTTTCAGAGCAATATTTTTCTTTCTTTTTACTGAAGCGTAGCTAAAGCTATGCTGCCTGTATATATATATATATATATATATATATATATATATATATATATATATATATGGCTAGTATCATTCTTCAGTCAGACAAATTGATATATTTGGCGTTAACCAAATGACAGAATTCATTATATTAACATCGCTTTAGTACTTACAAAACATTCCATTAGGAAAATGAGGTTTGAGGGTGGTGTAATCAGTCTAATGTAGAAGAGCCTTCCCACCCTCTCAAAGCCATCAAAGAGACGGATTATAAAACTACTGTGGCCTTTAGGGCAGAAACATGCATCTGTGAAGAAGTAGGCAACAAGTACAAAGGAAAACTCCTTTCAATTATCTGAATAGGTTCCCCAGGATGTGCAGCTGTCCTGTCATGGTTTGCTACTGATGTTCTTTTGTTCTCTAAGTATATCTTCAGAAAGAAGCCTGCACATTGATGTTAGCGTTTTTAGCCTCTGTAAGTATTCAGACCCAATTCCTAACCCCACAGATTAAAGAAAATATCCTCTAAAATGGATGCTTTATTTTTCTTGAAAACATTAGACGCACATATCTTTCTAATTTTATTAAGAAATACATGAAAGTAATAGCAAATTACCTAAGCATGAAAAATAATACACTGCTTTGCTGCATAAATCGCAAATTATTTGAAAGATGTCCTGAAATTTATAATGCTATGGTAGTAGTATTTTCAGCAGATAAACTGAATTCTAGCACTGCAGTTGTGTTTTCTGGCCTTTAATCTTAATCACTTATGCTGGTCACAATATCTGTGAAAGTATACAAGGTGATTGTTGCTATTTCCAGTAACTTAAAGCATTTTAAAGAATAAGGAATATAAAACATGTAGCAGAAATGACTACAGATTCAGCTTCTGTTAACTTCATACTTAAAAGAGCTTTTGATCTTTGAAATAAAAAGAACTTCACATACTAAAATGGAAAAGAACAGAAAAAGAAAAAAGAAAAAAAACTTGTTTGATATGCATTAAGTAAGGAATATAATACAAATGCATTCGCTAATGAATTGTCATCCATATAGATGTACTGTGCAAACTTTCATGTAAACAGAAAATAGTTTGAGTGGACTTTTCCCTTCAGTATTCCAGTATGGGGAACCAACATCCATCATGGCACCTATTTTATGCATTTTTATGTATTCCTGATTCTGCATCTGCAGGTCCTGATAGCACCATGCTCCCATCTTCCAGTTATTATCTTGATGTATTTGGATTGCTGATTTGCCTACTGGTGTGTTGGAATTAGATAATCAAGACTGTCACTCTTAAGTGTGGCCCTTCAACTCCTTAGTCTAAATGTAATACTTTTAATGACACCAATTGCATTTTGTCTACATTTCCTCTCCAAACCTCACGTGGTATTTGTATAGGCAGCCATATTGATTTGACCAGTCAGTACCTCCAGCCACTCCTGAAAACCAGGCTGACAATGATAGTCACCCCCCAAATATGCAAAAAAAGTCTAGTCATCACTTAATATTCTTAATCAAATTCCAATTTCCAAGCTGACTGCACAGCAGATAATTAACCATCACTTCCAAATGGCAGTCTACCAGAGGGGATTAAGACTGTAACTTGCTAAAGAGCTTTGTCCTGGGTTTGATTCCCTCAGTCTCCATTTATTTCTTGTGCCTCTCTGGGCAGGATTCTTGACCACCTACAGTTAGCGCTGCTGTCATGTGATCATCAAGCACATGATTGTGTGTGTTTTTTGTATTCATTAAACAGGTCTGCATTTAGTTAGAGCCTCAAAACAAGGATAAATGGCAGAATATGCTAATGAAAGCATAATTATCTGAATTACTTGCTAATTAACCAATCTAACATGGTGGAGCTATTTAGGAACATATAAAGTAATTGTATACGCTCAGTTTTCCTTATTGCCCTGAAATACAAAACTCTTTGGAATACAGTCGCAAATACACTTAGAAAAAAAATGTTAGGAGTTGCTGCTGCTCTCATTAACTTGTATGTGCAGCAGGCCTTAATACAATGTGCTGCTGCCAGACCCCAGCCAAGAAGAAGAAGAAGGTTGTTTAGGCCCTGTTTGACTTATCATGGACTGCATCAGACAATATTGGATGGACAGGGAAACACTAGAGGAAATATACAGCCTCTGCCTGAGGCCCCAGGGAAATCATGGAGAACCCATCTTAGTGGAAACAAAGGCATATGTAGCAGTACATATACTAGCTACAGGCACTTTCCAGAGACCCACTGGGGCTATATAAGGGGAGTCACAGGCCTTAGCTTACAGAATATTATATCAGTTTCTAAATACAATGCTACAATATGCATTGGAACATATCTGTTTCCCATGCACCATATAGGAGAGAGCAAGAACCATGCACAAATTCTATGCAATAGCACACTTCCCAGAAGTTTTGGGGGTCATAGATTGCACACACATGGAAATAAATGCTCCAGCCAGTAAAAGGTAAGAAGGTACATTAACAGAAAGGACACAACTGTATAAAGTCTCAGGTGTCTGTAATGCCCAAGGGATCATCTACAATATCTCTGCAGGTAACCCAGACACTATTCATGACTTACACATATGGCACATCTGTGAGCTTTATGAAGGTTTGCTAGGGGTGACTGTCACATGGGCATCTAGTGGGGGGTATATGTTATGCACTGGAACCTTGGCTCATGACATCCATTAGAAACCTGCACAATCCCACAGAGCAAGGATACAATGATGGCCACTCTCAGACTAGGAATATAATAGAACATGTATTTGGCTAGCTCAAATTAAGATTCCAGTGGATGGTTTGTGTGTATGTCGAACTTGGGTGGGGTGGAGGAACTATGGGTATGAAATTATGGATCCAGGAGTGTCAAGGTTGGATAGCCTGGTTCTAATTGGCCTGCCTTGTGGAGGTCAGCGAGTTCATTATAAGTATATATGCATACACATATGCATACATCTATATGTAGAAGTACATTCCCTGTAACACATTCATTCCTTTCGCAGACATAAATAACATGAAAGTGCCCCTACAAACATCGACAGTAGATAGAATAATAGTATGTGCATAAGAAGGAAGGGACAAAACTGCTAAAATGCAGAAGTGTGTACAATGACCGAAGTCAGTGCTGTTCTCAAAAAATCAAATGTGAGGACTTTCTCACACATGGAATCATTCCTGTGATCTGCCTGCTACGGCAATGCCAATCACTAA
The DNA here is from genome assembly GCF_019279795.1 of Protopterus annectens. Lineage (NCBI taxonomy): Eukaryota > Metazoa > Chordata > Ceratodontiformes > Protopteridae > Protopterus > Protopterus annectens. The sequence goes on from NC_056747.1 coordinate 1,268,225,856, forward strand.
ACCGGTCCTAATTGTAAAATAATTTTGCCAAACTCGTACATTATTAGCTCTCATGTGTAACGTGTGCGTTACCATATAGTCATACCTATTAATTTATTGTAGTGTCATGGTAATGGGAGTAATGATGTAATGAACTATAGAGTCTAATCTTGAAATAAAGATATGTGTTTCCCAGGTGGGACAACCCAAAAATTGTGAATAGTGTCCTATTGGTCACTCATTTCACCAATGTTTGTGGACTAAAAGTTTGGGATGTCTGAGGATACGTGGAGTGAGTCAACCCATGGGATGGGTCTACAGGAGTAGGGAGTGGCCAATGTGTAGTGGTGTGGATACACCGTGTATCCAACTGGAGAATGGATGACTGCTGTGTTAGTGTAGTGTTGGGGTGGGTATTTTGGGAACCAGGAGTCATGGATATATGGGTATATATGCAAATGAAGCAGCACAGCAATAGTGTAGTGGTTAGAGCATCCACCTAACGAACAGACATTCCCATTCCGAATCCCACTGCAGCACATACCATTTTCCATTGGTAATCTGTATGTGAACATATTTCAACATTTGTCTGCTGTATAACCTGCATAATAACAATTAAAAGTGAACTGGAGCGAAGTGTCAGTGACATAATGAATAAGGCACTAGTAAGCAGGTTTAAGCATAAATAAGCACCAGTAAGCATGTTTAAGTGCGTCTGCGTGGGGGTATGCATTGCCTTACAGATATATATATATATATATATATATATATATATATATATATATATATATATATATATATATATATATATATATATGTGTGTGTGTGTGTGTGTGCATAGATATACACAGATATACAGCTATGATAGGAAACAGCACACAAGAATGACATATGTTCACAGGCTATGCCGATGGAAGTGAGGGGCCCAAGCAAGAAACATCTAACACGTAGCATGACCTCCCCCCCACCCCCAGCCGGACAAAGGAAACATACACACAAACCCATAAACAATGTAAATAGTCCACTGCTCCCCAGACCACAGTCAGGATACAACCGGGGGGGGGGGGTACACAGTGCACCTGTGAAATCTAATCTCGAAACACAGACAGGAGCGTCCCACCTCAAAAATTGACATATAACCAAAAGAAGATGATACGCAGACTGTTTTGGCCGGGGTGTGTACATACCCAAAATACAAGGGTGGGAAAGCCTGATGACCCATGGGTCGAGACAACGTATGACATAGGCCCCATGAAGTGGAGAGTGGGCAGCGTTTAGTGGTGTGTTCAGACCCGACCAGCACCCAGAGTAAGGATGGGTGCTGTAGAGGAGGTGCAGGTGGGGGAACTATGGGTAGCTAGTTATGGGTCTAGGTGTGCAGGTGTTGGCTGATGTAGGTCTATATGGACAGCCCCAGGGATGTAAGCAAAACTGTTTACTGGGCAGAGGCATCGCCCAACGAGCAGCCACACCTGCTACGAGTCCCACTGCAGCAAAGTGTAATCTACATGGCAAGGAATGGAATAACCAGATGTAGAGGTATGTGTGTGTATATCTACCCATAGCTACATGGAGATATACCTCTCTCTCTCCGTAGTACAAATGTATACATACAGAGACAGAATACATATACATACTCACATATAGATATATACATATGCAGACACCCATATGTCGTTAGATATATATGGACAGCAATATATAAATATATACATGTATGCATACGTATACAGATATATCTGTATATAGTAATGTATGTATATATATATATATATATATATATATATATATATATATGTGTGTGTGTGTGTGTGTGTGTATGTGTAAATTATAATGTATATAGCTAGGATATGATACAGCAGTTACGAATTACATATGTTCACAGGCCATGCATATGGGGGTGAGGGGTCCAATCAACAAATGTGTAACACGTAGCATCAACCCACCCCACCCCCAGCTAGACCAGTGAAACATGCAGACACACAATAAAAGTAAACACACCACTGCTTCCCAGACCACAGGCAGGATACTACCAGTGGGAGAGACCTGCCAAATCTAATCTTGAAACAAAGACATCAATGTCACTTGTGGGACACCCCAAAACTTACTGATCATTGGAGTCAGTTCATGTCATGAGTCATCAAACCAGGCTGTAGACATACACGGATCAGTAGTTATGCAAGCCTGATAACCCATGGGTCGACACAACATATGACATGGGTCCTGACACACGGAGAGTGGGCAGTGTGCAGTGGTGTGGTTAGACTCCACCTGTACCCACAGTAAGGAAGAGTGCTGTAGAGGAGGGGCAGGTGGGGGAACTATGGGTATGCAATTATGAGCCTAGGTGTGCAGGTGTTGGCTGGTGCAGTTGTATTAGGACTGCCCTGGGGATATAAGTAATATTCCGAAATGGGCAGAGCTTATGACCATACCTCTCAACCCCTAAGAGCAAATCCACTGGACAGGACATAAACCGTTGGGGGAAAAAATAGGGACCATACCTCTCAACTGTCCGTGATTTTCAGGGACGTCCCTGGTTTTGACTCAAATTTTAACTCTGTCCCTCTTAATCCCTCTTAAAACTAGTGACTTTTGGAGGAAAGGTGGTGAATTACACTTAATTAATTATGGCTATAATTAAGTGTTATAAACTCCTTTTACTTCAGAAAATGTGTATTAATTCACATGCTCTGATTCTGTTAATGTTTCAAGTTAATAGCACTAATATTTTAAAAGTGTCCCTGATTGTCCCTGAGTGTTTCTTGACTTGTCCCTGATTCAGTTAAAATTTGTCCCCACTTGTTTGAGAGGTCTGATAGGGACAGAAAGCACACATTCCACTTACAACCTTAGAAAGCTGATAGAATAATAGGTATGCATTAGCATGACTCGGCTGAAGGATGTGGGGTCCTAAAGCCAATTACTTGTCTGTATTTAATGGTGTCACTTTCCAGGTATTTGCCAGACATGTGCAGATTGTAAGAGGAACACACCAATAGTATGAAGCAAACTCTGGTCAGGCCGCGGATTCCGTACAGTCGACCGGCATGCTTATGCCTAATGGGCAGCCATTCCCAATATGGGTCTCACTGCAGCACAGTCCAGTTTAAATGGCTAAGTCCGGTATGACCATATGTGTCATTGTATAACCCACTACACAACACCTACGAAAACATGGTTGCAACACCCCACTGTAGGCATGTAAGCCGATGTAATAGGCATCAGAAGGTATTATCATAGTCCTCACCTCCACCCAGGGGTGTGAGTGTCAGATGCAAACACCAAATGCAGTGCATTTGCAAGTGCAGGAGCAAGCAGGTGTAAGCCTGTTTGGGCGCTGGTATGCGAGTATCACACTGGTGAACCAATGTAGAGGCTAACTGAGTGTAAGAAACTGCATCCGGAGGTTAGCATTGCTTAGCCCCATGCAAACCCACACACACCCGCTCACAACTGCTTTATAGTGCCTTAATCACTCTGTATCCAACAGCTTGTGTTCTGGCCAGCAACAAAATAACCAGCCTCTGCAAGGCTAGAACTCTGGACCCTGTACACCACAGTCATAGTAGTAAATCACTATGCCATGATAGCAATACATATAAAGGAGGTATCAGCATACTAATCCTCACAACAGGGAAACAAATCAAATATGTGAACTGAATCTATGTACAGTGTAATGTCCTATAACCTGCCACAGACCATAAATATGTGAATTGGAGTACTGCAGTAAACATAGAGTTGAGGTGTCACTGTAATAAAGATATAAAGTCCCCAGGACCCCATACAGTGTATGTACACATAAATGACGGATCATACCAGACACATATATAACCTGTAATGAGTAAAACGTCGTTGAGAAAAGGCAAATATAATGCTAGAGAACCAATAAGCAATGCTAACCGCAGCACAGCCCAACTAAGTAATTGTAAGCAATGTGTAGGGAAGCCAATACAATATGCCCACAGGTACACCTATTTAAGCAGTGCCAACCTGAAGTAAGCAGGTGTGCCCATAGCTTAGTCTTTTTGAAACCGACCAATTACGGAAAAGTGCGGGAATCTGGCCCTACTTAAACCGAAGAGGCGGGAATATGGCTCATAACTGGTAGCAGCACCCCCCTGCAGGCAGAATGGCTGGAGTGGGAGAAGGCACTCACTTTAGAGCACAGCGCCAGGGCATCCAGGAGTCCAAATTCATGGTATGGCTCCTGGTAAAACACCATAACAGGAGACTACTGCAGGGCCAGTACCAGGGCTCGCAGTACAAAATGGAGGCCTGGGACAGTCTCGACCATGACCTCACTAGCGCCACAGGTATCCCCCGGACTGGTGAGCAGGTCAGGCACCATCATGCAGACCTGAAGCGGCAGAGGGGGGTTGTCCTGGAACAGTGGATCCAGGAAGCAAGGCAGATGCAGAATGCCCCAGAACTGAGTAAGTACTCCTTTCACTACGTAGTTAATAATTGCCTAGCTTGTGTATACTATGGATAGGTATGGCTAAATATCACTGTACTTCTCTGACAGCTGCAGATGACCGTGCTGTGAACCAGCAAGCCTATGATGCTAGGCTGCAAAGGATGCATCGCAAGGCAGATAAGTAAATAGCCTGCATGTACTGTCATAACAAATAAATGTAAGAGCCTCAGAAAGTGTTGTACCAGTATACAGAATTGTATAATATGCTGCAAATAAAGGTGTAATCCCTGCATTGCTTCTGTTTACTCTACAGTCATATGTTGTTGTACTGTTGCAGTTATTAAATAGTACTCTTGTAGTAAGCAGTGTTACCCACACTGTGGTATGCAGATAAAATGTGTATGAAGTGCTGTATAACAATGTCAGAAGTGCAAACAGGTCAATCATATTAGACGAAATACATTGCAAAGCCTCACAACAATTGCCTGATATCATAGTGTACAGTGATTTTAACTGTAATGCGTTTGTCACACACAGCAGGGCTTTGGATCCCAGGAGCGCCAGTGAGTTGTATGCATAATCATTCTACACAACTGCACACAGTTTGTTTGTATGTTCAGTGAGAAAGCCATATATACACTTATCAACTGTACAGATTATGCTAGAATGCTCAAATAGAAAGTGGTATGCATATTCATACCCCTCAACTGTTCCAATCTGCCCAGTATGTCCTGGTAAATGGCCCACGTCACCTGCATTTTACCCTCTTCCCCTGACAAATTAGTGTGATGATCCAAGAAATGTAAGCAGCTGTAAATGACATATAACTGATAGTCAGACTTGTACATAGTCAGAGAATGTACATGCAAACATACCTGTCATCCCAGCATCTCACCCAAAGTGTATGACAGCAGTCAGCAGTCTCAAAACATGTATTAACACCTGCATCTTGTCAAGCCTGTACTTAAGACACAGGTCCCGTACATACTAATCTACAAACATACCATTGTACAATATAACGCCATTGGGTAGTGTAATAATACATTTAAGAGACAGACCACTGCAGTGACTACAAATGTTGTGAAAACTACAAGGATTTATTAGTTGTTAATTGAACTCTCTCTCTCTTACCCTACCATATGTGCAAAAATAACCGATTTACACAATTCATTTGGTATGTCTACACTCCTAACCTTTGTTAGGACATATGTCCTATTGGTTCATAAATATTCACATTTGTTTCTATGCATGTGCCATGTTAAAATACTCCCATATTGGTGTCTTGTTGCCATCAATGAAACCTGCATGTTGTAATGGCCATTGTTTACCCATATATGCATGTGTTCTGCCTGCTCTGCAACTATGTTATATCTGGTGCCCTGGGTAATGGGAATACCTATGCATGCTGTTATAACTAATCGTGAATGCTGTTGACTATTACTAACCCATATCTGCCTTAAACATGCTACAGCATAGCTCGTATGGGAAGTCCGGTCCCAGCGGACCCACCTGTCCCACCTCAGCTGGCCATGGCACCGGGCACCAGCACATCTGGGGCCCAGCCTGGGACCTCCTCGTCCATTGACCCTGCACCACCTTTGGGTGGAACCACCACAGGGGATGGGGCTTGCCCCCCCCCCCGAGAGAGGGAGCAGACAGGAACCTGTAACCCATGATACGGTCCGGGCAGTGGTGCATAGAAAGCTTGACAGGGAGATTCAAGACTGCCTATGCCAGCTTGAGGGCCGAGTGGCACAACTAGAGGGTGAGCCTGCCCCTCCTACACAGCCCCCAGCACAGCCACCTTCTGGGCTGTGAAGGTGCAGTGGTGACTGCCCATGGGTGAGGACCTCAGTCAACTGTATCCATTTGTGGGCTCATGGGCTTGCGACTTCCAAACACCCCTCCCTGTCCAAGGTGTCCCCCCCACATGTCATATACCACCCCTGTATGTGTCTTGTTTGTCTTGTCTGTCATCCTACCCAACCTATCCTTCCTGATCATACCTACTCTCCTTCCCCAACATCCCACTCTCACCTAAAATAAAAGAAAAAAAGGGAAATCTGTTCCCGCAAAAAAAACATGCCCCATACATAGCTGTCCATTTCGCACACATGTCCACTGGACACATGTAAACATTTCTAATTGGCATCACAACATACTATTGTTGTCCTTACCTCTCTCTCAGGGTTGTGAGCATTCAAATGTACTGCCGAATTTATTGCATATGCACAGCCGCTGTAGAAGAAATGGACAGCTATGGACCTTCCCTACACCCTTCCTGCACATCCCTAGCTACTTTGCCTACTGTCTTTCCCTCTTTGTGCCCCTTTTTCACCACTTTCCTATCACCTCTTTTTCTTTTCTTTTAAAGAAATTAGCGCATGGGGTAAGCAGGAGTAAGCACTTTTAAGCTGCAGTGAGCAGGTTTCAGCCTGTTTGTACGGGGGTAAGCACTGCCTACACAGGTTAAGAAATCAATGAGGTAACTGAGTGTAAGGAACTGTAACCAAAAGTAACCACTGCTTACCGTCAAGCAAACCCGCGCACAGCCGCTCACAACTGCTTAAACGTGCCTTAATCACTCCATATCCACCGACCCCTGTTCTGCCCAGCAACAAAATAAACAGCCTCTGAAAGGCTCAAACCCAGGACTCTGCACACCACAGCCAATGTGATTTTCCTCTAAGCCATGGCAGATATACAGACATTGGATGTTATCACAAACATATCATCCAGCACAGTCATTCAACAGTATAGGAAATGTATTCCATCATGTAGATGTGTGCGTGTGTGTGTGTTTTATGTCCAGATATAGATACATACATATAAGTAGATATATATAGATATATCAAAAACATACCATGTGACAACAAAGCATTAAAAAAGAATGAAAAGGGAAACAACTGCAACTCCTGTATTATGTAGTGGTGTTGCTCTATGTAATATCAAGACTCCCTCATAGGTTCATAGGTTCATACTAGGCTATCTGCCCTAGGGCATTTATAAGCCTAGCCAGAGTGTGTTTGGCTTTCGCCACCCATTTTAAATGAATATTGCTATGCCCTTTTTCGAGGTTAGTATACTGTGCCTCTGTCTAACAGTGACACAGAAGTGATACCCGGGGTAAACCTACGATCTCCAATCCACTCATCAACATTCCTCTTGAAGAAAGTCAATGAGGGACTCTGCCTAACCTGGACTGGGATTTTATTCCAGAGTGAAGGGAGCCTCTGGGTTATGAATCTTTCCCTCCAGCATGTCCTATTTATTTCAGTGCTGAGGTTCAAGTCTCTCGAGCGCATAGCTCGATGGGATTTGGATTTTCTGAGGTGCAGCATGTCCATTAATTCCAGGTTGGACATGCCTTTATACGTCAGGCACAGATCGCCTCTGAGCAGGCGGTATGCCACTGAGTAGAGCTGGAGTTTCTTTAACCGGGCAGCATATGGCATCTGTTTGAGCCCTTTGATCCTCTTGGTGAGGTACTTTTGGGGTCTTTCCAGTTGCTGCAGGTGTCTGGTAAGGTACATCCCAAAAGGGGCATTGTACTCAATTATGGGCCTGATGAGGGATGAGTAAAGAGGCACAATGACCTCCCCTGATCTAGATGTGAATCTCTTCATGATTAGGTGGGCTATATAAAATGTTTTTCTAACCACTTTGGCCACGTGGTTTTCAAATGAGAGATTGCTATCAACTTGGGTCACCAGGTCCCTAATTACTTCTTCCATACTTAATGGATTACCACCTATGTGGTAATTTGTGGGCACTTTGTTTTTGCCAAAGGGGATGACTATACACTTTTTGGCATTTAGCTTGAGGCCATGGCTCTGGCACCAGTTGTCTGTTTCTATGAGGCCCTTTTGGAGGATGCTTGTGTCGGCTGGAGAGTTGATTATGACACCTAGTTTGCAGTCATCTGCGAACTTGTTCAGCCACAGTCATTCTGTGTTGGCCTGTACCTCAGAGAAATATATACCGAACAAGAGAGGTCCCAGGACTGAGCCTTGTGGGATGCCACTTGTAACTGGTTTGGAGTCTGACATGGCTCCAGCAATTCTAATCATATGGGTTCTGTCCTTGAGCCAGTTTGCAACCCATCTAGTGACATAGGAGTTTATATTTAAGCTGGTGAGCTTATCTATAATGCCTGAGTGGGGTATTGTATCGAAGGCTTTTGCGAGGTCCAGGTAGGCTGTGTGGACCACCTTCCCTCGTCAATGGCCTTGGTGACTGTTTCAAAGAAATCAACCAGGTTTAAGAGGCAGGATCTGCCCTTAACAAAGCCGAACTGGGTAGGATCCAGTGTCTGTAGGTCCCCAATATCTTTATTTATGAGGTCCATGATGATCCTTTCCATATCTTTGCAGACCAAGCTAGTCAGGCTTATGGGGCAATAGTTTCCAGGATCCGTTGAGGCACCACCTTTGTGGAGAGGGACCACTATTGCTGTACACCACTCTTTGGGTACATATCCTGTAGTAAGGCTGAGATTGAACAGTAGTTTTATGTTTGGGTTTAGCTCTTCTTGGAGTTCATGTAGGACGCAGCTCGGTACACCGTCTGGTCCCATTGATGCTGTGTTTTTTGCTTTGGAGAGGACAGCTCTTACCTGAGCATCTGAGATGTCAGGGGGGCAGCACTCTGCTGGGATAGATATTTGCCCTTTTGGTGGGGAGAGGGGGGAGAAGTTTGCTCTGAACCTGTCAGCTAGGATGTTGGCAATGTCTGTGGGTTCGGTGTATTTTTTGTCATTTTGGACTAATTCTGAGCATATCTGGGAATTCCCACCCTGGTTCCAACATAACTAAAGAAAGCCTTGTGATTATCCTTAGTGTCCTGTGCAATTTTTCTCTTGAAGCTGGCCTTAGATGATTTTATGAGTGCCCATAGTTTTTTGCTAATACTGATCAGAGATGCCTTCCCTTTTGGGGATTTTGCTCTATCATGTAGTAGCTTCTTCCTTCTATTGTATAGTTTGTTTATGGCTGGGGTCCACCAGACAGGATGCCTGCCTTTGGAGGATTGGGTCTTGGTTTTATTTGGGATTGCATGATCCATGCATTCCAGAAGGTGTTCATAGAATGCGTTTATAAAGTCTGGGCCATATTTTCCACAGGCCTGGGGGCTTTGAAGGATTCCACCTTGGTTTTGAGGAGTGTGAAATTTGCTTTAGAGAAGTTTTTCACTGTGGTTTTCTGGGCAGGGGGTGGGGTCGGGATGTGAATATCCAGTGAGATTAGTTTATGGTCTGATCTTACCAGTGAGGGATACACTTCTGGTCTGGAGCATAGAGCCCCCATGTTGGTGATGATCAGGTCCAGTATGTTTTCCCCCTCTTGCGGGAGTGGTAACAAGTTGTTCCATAGCATTTGAGTTTATAAATTCTAGGAACCTTTGGGCTAGGGTGTTGGAGCTAGAGTAATGCTCCCAGTCTATGTTTGGGTAGTTGAAGTCGCCCAATATAATGGTGTTTGGAGAGACCTTCATATTTTCCAGTGCTCTCAGGAAGGCGGAGTGGGGTTCCTGGGTTTGGGAGGGTGGTCTGTAGCAGGCTATAAACTGGAAGGCAGTTTTACCCACTATTAGTTGCACATGGATAGTCTCTGATGCTTCGTGCTGTGCCACCAACCTGGAGGTGTGGGTATCTTTGACGGATATTGATACTCACCCTCCTTTTGTGGTTCGGTCCAAGTTTTGGGGCAGAAAAGCATGGCATGAGGTATAACCTGGTAGTGCTGGGGTGCTCTCGGGAGCCTTGAACCAGGTTTCTGTTACTGCACAGATATCTATGTTCTCCATGCTAAGGTGAGTTTTGAGTGCGTGCATCTTGAGGTTTAGATTTCTGGCGTTGAGTAGCATTACTCTTAGTTTCTTATCCCTTGTGATACCTATGGAGGTGGGATTGTCTTTTGAGCCTTGCCTAAAAAAGGCACTATGGGGGTGGCAAGAGCCTTTGCCAATATCCGAAAGCCCAGGGGTGACAGATGCAAGCTGTCCCTAGTGAAGCATCGTGGCTTGTCGAGCATGTCATCCCAGGCTGACAGGCATTGGATCCCCTTTGAATGACACCAATACTTAAACCAATTGTTGAAATTGATCATCTTGTCTTCATATTGTGGCATCATTCTTGGTGAGGGTAAGATGCTATTCAAGGTCAGGGTCATACCGGCCTGGGCTACATGCTCAGAGAGCTCCTCTATGTCTCTTTTCATGTAGTTCAGGGAGGTACGTCTCAGGTCATTCACACCAGCACGGACAATGACTGAGTCATATTTGTACTTGCCTTGGAGTGACCTGAGTGCTTGTGTTATGTGGCGGATCCTAGCGCCCAACAGGCAGCTCACCGTGACCTTCTCCTTGTTCAGCCTGGTGAGCGAGACGTCAGTGTGCCTGACGATAGAGTCACCTATTACAAGTGTATCAGGTGTGTTTTTTAGCCTTAAGGGCTGTGACTGTTCGGCACACTGGCTTTGTGAGCTATGTGTTGCACGTGTTTTGTTTTGGGGTAGCGGTTGCTTGGGTGTCTGCTTTGGAGGTCTCTGCTGCTTAGGCAGATTTTTATTTAGAGCCTCCGAGTATGTTTTTGTGTGTTTATGTGTTTGGTTTGCTGTCGTGGTAGGTCTATGTGAGACTGAAATTGTAGTGAGTGTGGTTTCCTTCTCCTCCTGACTGGTTATGCCAGTACTGAGTTGAGAGAGCTTAGGTTCATAGGTTCATAGCCTCCAGTTTGGCTATATGGTTGCATCCCTCACATGGGCTGGAATTTGTTGGGAGGAGGAGAGGGTTGTCTGTGTACATGAGGCAGTTGTAACATTGCCTCAAGATTCCCAGATTCACCAGCTGGACCAGAGAGGAGATTGACAACTGACCTTTGGACATGCTAGAATAGTATTGGGAATTCCTTTATAATTGAAAAAAAGGGCCAATGGGGAACAAGGTACTCAAGGGGAGTTTGTGAGGGTGTAGTGCTTTTAATTTTTTAGTGCTGACTTATATAATTGCTTTAGTGAGCAAGTGCCAGGCTTTAGAGTAGGAATAGGGTGTTTATTATGAGAACTAGATCAGTTCTAAGGGAAAAAGTGAAGAGCAGACTTTGTGGAGCCGAAAATGGTTTAAACCCAATTAAGCGGAGCTGCCCGATGCTGCGCTATGCGCAAAATCACGCAAAGCAGCGCCAAAGCGGGTTTTATAATGGGGGACTTAAAAGAGCTAGAAATTGGCCCGAAACTGCCAATAGACTACCAAATTCTTGTGCTGGGAACACTCCTCCAGGGATAGATAGGCTGCTCTAAGCTCCCCACTGCCACTGGTGAACAAAGAAGCCTCCCTCTATCAAAGAAAGGAAATGGGCAACACAGGAACTTTCCAAAAGTCCAGAATACAGCAAAGCCTGTATTTGGACTACTCTAGGTCAGGAAAGATGGGAAACAAGGATCATTTTTTTGTTTTTTTTCTTTTTTGCAACAAACAGCAGGAAAATGCAATAAATATGTAACACAGGCTAGTGCACTTGTTACAGACATGTGTCATTAATACACGCAAACATTTGTACATTGGCCAAATACATTACTTTGTGCATTTTATTTACATTAACAAAACAGTTCCTGTCCAATCATGATGTGAGAACAGTACTTTTGGAAGGTGCTGTGTGCTACACCATCATCATTAAAAAGTTAAATGGGGTAACCATAGAGGGACCGGTAGTGTCGTGTGTACAATGGGGTCGTCTGCATCACGTGTACCTGGAACCTGTAGGAGTCATGTGCATACCAGGATCGTATGCCTGAGAGATGGGTGAGGACAACAGAAGTATGTTGTGATGCAAATTAAAAAGATTACATGTGTCCAGTGGACACATGTGTGAAATGGACAGCTATGTATGGGGCAAAAGTTGTTCTGGGAACAGATTGGTCTTTTGTTTCCATTTTCATAAGGTGAGAGTGGGATGTTGGGGAAGGAGAGTAGGTATGCTCGTGGAGGATAGGTTGGGTAGGATGACAGACAAGACAGCATACAGGGGTGGTAATTGACACATGTGGGGGGGATACACCTTGGAATGGGAGGGGTGTTCGGCATTCACAAGCCCATGAGCCCCCAAATGGAAACAGTGGGATGGAGGTCCCCACTCATGGCCAGCCTCCACTGCACCTTCACAGCCACAAAGGTGGCTGCACTGGGGGCTGTTTAGGAGGGGCAGGCTCACCCTCTAAATATGACAGTCTGCCCTCGAGCTGGCGTATCTGGCCTCAAAATCCCTTATTGATCCCCCTATGCACCACGTCCTGGACTGCACGATGGCTGACAAGTTCCTATCTGGACCTGCTCCCAGGGGGACAAGCCCCATCCTCAGTGGTGGTTCTACCAGAAAGTGGTGCAGAGCCAACAGAGGTGGAGGCCCAAGCCTGGGCCCCAGACATGCTGGTGCCCGGTGCCATGGCCAGCTGAAGTGGGACAGGTGGTTCAGCCGGGACCTCCAGTCCCATACAACCTATGGTGTTACTGTTTTAACACAGATATGGCTTAGTAACAGTCAGCAGCATTCAGGATTACTTATAACAGCATGCATAGCTTTGACCATCAACCCAACACAACAGATGGCATACATTTACAGAGGGAGCACAGCACCTGCATATATACTGCATAACATTTGTACAAAGAGTAGATGACTTGTGATGGCAGCTATGAACAGTGGCCCATTATTGGCATGTCACTGTGATAACCTCAGACAGTGAATGTCATACCACTGTTTCGTGTGACGTATGTCAAATCAGGGATGTGATGGCAGCACCTCTCATCACTATCACCATGTACTGATGGCAATCCTGACACTATGCTTCTGCAGTTCACAGATGTGTGTTCTGTGAGTAACACAAGAAACAAATGGTTCCACATACTGACCAGTCCACAGATGACCCTACAGATGGGAATTTCCTCACAAACAGAGCACTGTCTTGTCAGTTATGAAAACATGCAGACTAGCCATTACCACACACAACCTGTTAAATTGGCAGTAGTCTCAATGAAGCATAACTACACTTGCATGCTGTAGTCATGTCTAGCACATCACCTGTCTGTCTTTAGGCTATTTTGCACTGTGTATGTTGTTTGAGAAATATCCAGATTTCATCTGTGATGCTGTTTATCAAACACCAGATCCAGGTTCCACTCACAGCGACTGTCATGGGCAAACACCAACATGATGTTCCTAGATATTTTACTGTGTTTCCATGCAATTGGCTATGGGAATGTCACCACACCTGTTCCACATGCAATCAGCTAGAGGAGGACTGCAATAGGTGCAGAGGCCATCACCTGATCATGACCATCACTTACAAAACACAAGCTGCTGCTGAGCTGGTGTACAAGTCCACATCCACCAGAGAGTGTGTGTGAGGGACAGACAGAGGCAAAGTACATCAGAGAAGGGCTGGGAGACTAAAACCTAAGCATCGTTTGTCACACACCTACCAGTACAGGGGTTCAAACCCCTGACTGACTAGCCATTACAAGTGCATTCAGTTGCTCCATGTGCCACATAGCTGACATGTTGGTGTGCTGTAAGAACATATATGTGTGCTGGTGAGTGACTTCTGCAACAGAAATATAGTAGACATACATTAGGTGTAGCACACATGACTGTCCACATGAGCAGATGTCATTGTCAACATAACCACACTCTCTATGGGACTCAGACACATTGACACACTTTGGCAGGCTCACAAATACACTTCCTAACTACTAAGTTTGCCACACTGCAGTAATTCACAGGTATTACATGCACCACAGGAGCTATCCTTTGGTTCTATGGGCTAGGACACGTGAACGTGTCTGAAATCAGTCAGTATGCCAATGGGAGTTATACTGGGTGTGACAGTGGTTGGGAACATCATACCCCACATGCAGGCACAAGGTGCCAGTACTGACATGCATGTGTGCATTGCTTCATGGGTGTGTAGTGTTTGGCTGTGCAAGATGGCTGTACAACACTGGGTGAGGGGTAATCCTTGGCATCAGGCCACCTGACAATGATCTGCAGTGTGGTTCAGGGGTGTAGTGTAGTGTTTGCAATGTCCCACACAGATGGGTATTGTATGACCTGTCCTTTCATCCTGGTTATCATTGTGTGTGGCCATTCCTTTGCAATGCATGCCATGTCTGTGTTTGATAGTCCTTGACATGGACAATGCCTGGGATGTGCACATCCCACAATAATGTACAGTGACATGTTTAAGTGTACCTGGTTTGCCTGGCACATGTTGTGTACACTGTTATCATCAGATGTGCCAATACTGGTCTGTGCCAATACTGGCCTGATGTGGCAGGACCTGCTAATAGACAGCAGGTTGACCCTGCACCTGCAATGATAGCATGATACAGGTATTCCCTCGTGTCAGTGGCATCTGTCCATACAGGGCATGTGTGTAAGGCATTGTACGTCCTTTGTGGATCACATTTGATGGCACCACATATGTTGCAGCCATCCAGTGGGGAACATAGTGAAGGTGCATTGTCCGCAATTATCTGCCTATTGTACTGTTGGACAGGGTGCCATGTCCTCTGTGGCCCACTGCAATCACACCATGCCTACTATCTGTCAGCAAAGTTCAGGGTACTAGCAACATAGCGGGATATTCTAGGCAAGTGTGTTTGTGTATGACACATGGATTCAGACCATATTCTGGGTAATAGCAGGGTTGCTTACTGTGTTCACCAGGCAATGTAGGGGTATGGCTTGCCAACCCAGTCTCTTGGCTGATTGAAATCTGTAAACCTCTAGAGGTGGACATTGTGACATATAATATGACCACTATATAGGAAAACTACAAAGCCCATTCCTCAACATTTCCAGTAGTTAGACATTCACAGCCACCTCCACACAGGCTCTGACTGTCAAACACACACACTTGCCATGTCTTGGAATACAACTCTTACCTAACTAGTTTATCACACTACAGCATTTCACAGTTATAGCACGCGCTATAGAGACTACTGGGTACTCCATCCCCAATGGTGTATATTTCAAGGAATGACTTCAGCACTTTTAGCAAAGTAGGGCATTTCAGATTTCCTGCAAATGAGAAGCCCAAAATGCATTGCTCACAAAATAGACAGTGAGACGCACACAGCTGACATGTGTGGGTACAGAACCCATGACCAAGATCTATATCACACGACTACATGAAGATGTTATAGGACACACCACAAGGATTACTAGGGAACTTGTTCCCCAGAGGTGTATTTTACAAGGTATGGCATCAGCAGGAGTACCAAAGTAGGGCATTGTAAATGTACTGCAAGTGAGTAGGGTATAATGCATTGCTTCCTACACAGAAATTGAAACACACAGAAAACATACATAACTGCCATGATTGTGGATGGATCCCTACCACAGTTCTAAATCACACTCCAGCGATACGCAGTTACAGGACGCGCTACAGAGATTACTGGGTTACAGCAGTCCCAGAGGTGTATTTCTAGGAGTGTGACATTGGCAGGGTTGCCAAAGGTGAGTATGTGAATCATAAGGAGTGTGCATACTCTAAAAGGCATTGTTCCCTTCTCAGGCAGATACACACAGTTGGCATATTTGGGATTAAAACACCTACCAAACTAGTTTATCATACTACAGCATTACACAGTTACAGGACATGCTACAGAGATTACTAAGTTACATTAGTCTCAGAGGTGTATTTCTAGGTGGGTGACATCAGCAGGATTGCCAAAGGTGAGCATGTGAATCGTAAGGAGTGTGCGTACTCTAAAACGCATTGTTCCCTTCTCAGGCAGACAGACATACACAAAGTTAGCATGCCTGGGATTAGAACACCTACCAAACTAGTTTATCACACTACAGCATTGCCCAGTTATAGGACTCATTACAGAGATTGCTGGGTTACATCACTCACAGAGATGTATTTCTAGGTGGGTGACATCAGCAGGATTGCCAAAGAAGGGCATTTCAAGTGAACTGTGAGCTGTACATGTCTTGTACCTGTGTGTACCCACTGCTTACTGTCATGAAAACACATTTACACCCACATAAAAGTGTCTTATTCAGTCCTAAATGACATTATCAGCAAGCATTGCAGGTCTTGAACCCTGGACTATGTACACCAAGGTCATTGGACTTACCACTAAGCCATCGGGATTGTATACATGCTTCATGTTTTTTATAATACACATCTTACTACAGGTATTCCACAGTACTGAAAACAAATGGGACAGTCACTTTGTGTACATATGTACAGTACCCTTGAATGTACAGTACTCTGTGAAACAACATAGACAAGTCTACATCTGTACAACTGTCATAACTAAATACATATATGCACCTATGTGATTTACACACACACACACACACACACACACACACACACACACACACACACACACAATATGCATATACACAGACACAGCTATATATATATATATATATATATATATATATATATATATATATATATATATATATATATATACATGTCTTAAAACCCTTTGTGACACAGAAGGGATCCAAAGGAACTGATGTGTACACAAAACAGAGGCATCTCTTGTTTTATAAAATTTAAATCATAATCAGTTCACCAGAGAAGGGATGGTTGTTGTGTATGTGGAGTTTGGGGTGGGGAATGATGCTTAAGGACATACACCCCAGGGATTGTGGAGTTTGGGTGGGGGAATGATGGGTATGGACATACACCCCAGTGACCACTCCTGTGCCACTGCTTGACAGTGGCACAGGAAAACAACATACCCAACTGTAGTCATTCTTGACTGTCTATTCTTTTCTATTCCTAACTATGTAATAATTTGCAGACTCCACTCACCACAGATGACTACCATGGTGTGCAGCATGTTAAAAGACATAACACATGTGTATGCCTGGCTACAGGGTAGTCACACACACGCAAACACAGACACACACACACACACACACACACACACACACACACACACACACACACACACACACACACACACACACACACACACACAAACTTGGCAGTCTTGTGCATAACACATCTTGCCTATGTAAAGGTAACTAGTATAGTGGTATGCAGTTGGGATATGTGCCACAGACACCATACAATTACACTTACTCTGATTCTGCTTCTGAGCTGGGTGACATCACAGGACTGATTACTTGCAGTGGGATGGGGGGTGGTTTAGCAGATGACAAGGATAAAGGCCAGTGCAAAAGGTGGTTTCTCTTTGGAAAGCAGCAAAGCCCAATGTCATGACAAGATGCAGACACAAATACACACACACAACCACTTGCTGACACACGCACACAGTTGCCAGTGGTTGGATCAGAACTCCTGCCTATATACAGATCACTATTACAGTACTATGCAGTCACAAGACACGGCACAGAGATTACACATTTCAAGGCAGTCAGAAAGCCCTTCTAAGAGTGAGGACAACAACAGGGATACTGACAGTTAAGCTGTACATAGCTGTAAACCTGTGTGTTTAAAGTAGGAGTCCATTACAACCTGTATGCACAAACAAGACACATCATCTGCAGATAAGACATAGGTAGGCCTGAGATGTATAGTTGTAGCACAACAAGCCCTGAACCAGAGTATGTCCATCTGTGGAATGGACAACTACTATCACTATACAGGGTTACAGTGGTCATGCTCATACACATAGAATCACAGGACTTGTTTAGATGCATTGACTCTAATTACACAAGGTGACAGTGGGCAGGCTCATACACTTAGTAGCACAGGGCTGTTTGGGATGTATGACTACAACTACACAAGGTTATACTGGGCATGCTCATACACTTAGAAACAAAGGGCTTGTTTGGATGCACTGGCTCAAATTACACAAGGTGGCTCATACATTCAGTAGCACAGGGCTGGTTGGGATGTACTCCGATTCTAATCCAGAAGGCCACAATGTGCATGCTCATACACTTACATGTACAGAACACTTTGTAATGGACCCCTATTATAAACACACAGGTTTACAGATATGTATATCTTAACTGTCAGTATATATGCACATCATACAAGTTTACTACCAGATACCTGTATGTGGCCCGTAAATTATATATCTGTGTCTGTGCTGTGTGATATACATGCATACATGTAAATGAAGTACTGACATATATATGTGAAGTATACACAATCATGCATGTGTGGATGTGACAGACAATAGGTTAACTGGGACACACAGCTGGATGCTAACTACAGCATGTGTCACACACATTGCTGACCTGAAAGACATACGTTGATAGCAGGTTTTGGACAGTGGCATTATACTTGGAACAGTGGCATGTGCAAGCATAATATATGAGCCCTATTGTCTAATGGTACTGAGGTGCAGGTGTCAAGATGACCTCTCCTGGGTGTGTTAGTAGTTGTCATTATTAGCAGGACCGCTACACTAAGTATATCTGACATTGGTCATATACACAGCATTTGCTAGTGTCCGTCACCTTAGATGTAGCATTTGATACCAACCACATTACTGCCACTCGCAGTGATGTCATGGTACAAGTGGCAACTGCCTGACCAAAACAATGAGCCAATGTCCTGCTGTAATTATGAAGTTGTCCAGTGTCTGTCATTCCGGGATGTCATGACTGAAAGACAAGCCTTTGTCACAGAGCACATGCATCCATGATTCAAGGAAGAGTGGATAATACCTAGGTTGCATTTACCCATATAGTGACATTCCAAGGCAAAAGTCCTAAACACAGAAGTAACACCCTGACACCTACAAGACAATTGCATTGGATGCTTATGCTAACCAATGCTAGATGTGTGGCTTTCGTAATCCATTTGCTCAATGTAGAACTTACAATGGGGAATACTGACATCTGTGCAGTGAGGAACACCGGGCTGAAGGCTCTGTAGTGCACAATTACACTAGCACCATATAACTCAGATCCAGACATGTGGGCCATAACACTGGTATGGGCCATTCCAGGTGGTGGTGTCCACATATTCATAAAGGCTACTCACAAGTAAAGACCACTACTCCGACATAAGTCATCACAGATGAGTCAGGTACAGGTGACCGTGGCAAAAGCTGCATTCTAGGGTGTATCCACATACATCCACCACCTTGTCCTCAGACCACCAACACACATCCATACATGTGGTATGACATAGTATGGTAGAACACCAAATAACCTTTGGTGGCCTGTACCTAGCCCTACATCAACTGTGCAAAGTACCCATGTACTGCTACAGTTGCATAATGTGTTATGCAATGCAATTATACCACTGTTTGTAACCAGGTCAGTTGTACACATACCAGAGTCCCTCGGATGTCAGCATTAACACAGTCGACTGTTGCTCTACACCAGTAAACAACACCCTCATGGTTGGGTATGACCTAAATGTACCTGCCCTGGATATGTACATCCCGCACTCATGCAACATAAATGAAAATACCATAGCTGTTGTTGTCCTTTCTACATACAGGTGGCTACATTCATTACACACATGCACATGGCAGATATGTACTGTTATCATTCAGCAGCCATGGACCTAAGTTTTGATATCTATGCTGACAGAGGTAATATTCCCTCTCTACTGGTCACCCATGACACCTATCATATCATACAACAACCCATGTGGCATGTATGTCATTAGACATGTCCAACTAATGCAATGCCTACAAACATACCCAAATAATAGAATCATAGGACCTTCACACATGGCCTGTATTGACAGACTCAGGGAAATACAGCTATACTCTGTATGTGCCTGAGTAGTTACAGGTGATATGTCCATAACATGTACAGCCATGTGTGCCCGCAGGTCCTACATATACCCCATGTCAACAATTGCAGGCCATGCATGCTGTGTGCTGTCTGGACATTAACCTTATTACCACAATAGCCAGAACATGCTGGGGTGAGATGTTTACAAGCCACAGACCTTGCACATGCTTGAATGAGTGTAATGCGTAGCTCAAACAGAGCACATTGCTGGCACTCTTCCAGTAATCATGAGGTGTGTGTGACATATATGAAGTGCTCACTGTTGACCATTACAGTGCCCTGGCTTCACCATGGAACTGTCAAGTAACAGTTTGTGGGATCATGACATGGAATATTGCTGTGTGTGTGTCTTGCTGATATGTGCTGTTGGCATGAACGTACACTTGGCTACTCAGTGAAGGTGGCTGTATGTCCTACCAGTACATGAATACAACATCCATTATGGTGTAATGCTCACCTAGGTTTCACACATGGTGTGGGGAAGGTGTGGAATGTATCCTCTTGACCTGCTAGTCCACTTACTGATGGAGACTGCATATGTGTACATGTATTGATGTGTGTTTAGACTCCATGCGTGTGCAGTGTCTGATGTTTGAAGGTGACTGTTGTCTTAGTACATCATGCTGTTGCAATACAGCCTCAACATTGACAACTGTATATGGTGACATGCTCAAAGTACAGTAAGCTGTACGTTAGGTAGGGACAGATGTTTGGGCATGACTACTAAGTGGTGGGGCTACTTTGCAGATGAAAGATTACTGAGGACAGCTCACGGGTGTGTTACAACCATTCCTACAATAACCTGTGTAACTGCTAAGCTATGGTTCTGTTAACTGAAGTGGTAGACACACAACATAGAATGCAGTAAGGGTGACACTGAAGGCAAACCTCTTGACACCTGTAACAGTAACACCTCCCCTGTGCATATATTGTGCATATATCAGCACAGGTGGTAAAGGAAAGAATCATTATGCTTTGTAGCCCGTGCAATAGTGCTGTAATTCTGTAATACCTATTATGAGATAGGCAGGTGTTTGATTCACAGTACTGGCATGTGTGGGTGTGTGTGTGTCCATATAAGTCACGTATGGTGGGGAAAACATCCCAAATGCTTTTCACTCTCCTGAACACTGTGGTAGACATCAGTACAGAGTGAAGTGAAGAAAGAAAGGCATAGGCAGGTGGTTGAATCTCACACATGTCAAGTGTCTGTATGTGTGTGACATAGGTGTATATCTTTGTGAATGCCACAGTGTGTGTGTGTGTGTGTGTGTGTGTGTGTGTGTGTGTGTGTGTGTGTGTGTGTGTGTGTGTGTGTGTGTGTGTATATATATACACATATGGCTGTCTGGACCTTGGTGTGAGGTTGTATTTTACCATAGTGAAATGTTAAGGCCCCCTCCCCCCATCCACTCAATGCAATCTAGTATCCCTGTTGATGTCATCAATCTTAGAAGGGCATTCTAACCGCCTGTAAACATGTGCACCCTGGGGTGAGGCTTGTTGTTACATAGCTGACTGATGAACCCCCACCCCGCATTCACTCACTGCAATCTAGTATCCCTGTTGATGTCCTCGATCATAGGCCATTCCGACTACCAGTACATGTGTAATCTCTGTGGCGTGTCTTGTAATTGCGTAGTACTGTAATGGTGATTTGCACATAGGCAGAGGTTCTCATCCCAACACTGGAAACTGTCTGTGAATCCCTGAGTGTGTGAGTGTGTTACTGTGTCTGTGAATCCTTGAGTGTGTGGGTGTGTCGGTGTTTGCATCCTGCCATGAGAGCAGGTCTTACTGCTTCCCAATGAGAAGCCACTTTTTCCACTAGCCTTTACCCTTGCCATCTGCTATACCACTCTTTTACTTCCTCCCCACTCCAGGTAACTATACCTGTGATGTTACCCACTATGGATGTGATGGCTCTGAACACAGTAGCTTACTACACAGCTGTCATGCTCTTGGATCATTAGATCAGTAAACATAATTGAAACTTGAGAGATTAATACTACAATGTGGAAGCTACAAAGTGCATGCAGGTATTGTCATACAGACCTGTGAGTAGTCAACATTTACAAATGGGACACTAACCACAAACACTGACATCACTCGGCACATGCAATTTCACCTGAAAGAGGAAGGCAGAACATCAAGATCAACATGCAGTTACTGTTACACATGATACATACTGTCAACCATACCGAATGCATTCTAAAACTATAATACATGGTATGTCTGTTGCCTGTCAAACACTACTCAACAATATTAATCTACAATTGTCTTCCTAGTATGTTCACCCTGTGCATCAGACCATATGAGCATGTCCCTGTACCAAAGATGTGGATGACAGGGATGCGGCACAGGCATCATCATATATGCACAGGGTGATAATGTTTGCCAGAGGCCTAGGCTGCATCATTGGATGACATCATGTGTGTGGGTTAGGGCCTTTGATATCATTGGGCGTGAGTGGATGTTATGTGTGTGTGTGTTGAGGTGCCCTACATTTGTTTCTGGTGTGTGTGTGTGTGTGTGTGTGTGTGTGTGTGTGTGTGTGTGTGTGTGTGTGTGTGTATGTAATGTATGCACACAGGTCTGGCATGTGGCTGGCCTACACTGGGGTATTATTGACAGCTGCAGACTGTACAGGACAGGTTTCACAGTTCACGGTGTCTGGCCATGGCCACGTGACCTGTGCCTGCCAGGGGTTGCACGGGCACTACCAGCCAGAGGTCCAGATTGGGTACTGTCTGATGACACGTCCATTGGAACTGTGTCCCTGTTGGGACTGTCTAGGACCATGTGCATGTGGCCTGCTGTGTCCTGGTGTGGACAGCACTGCACCAGCTGCACTGCTGCTGCTACTACCACTATGGGAGCGGACATGTGAAGTAGCATGTTCACGTAGACCTTCAACAGGTAATGTAGCTGGCCTACGTCCACGTGCCTGATGCCTCACTCCCACCAGATGTTCCAGCACAGACATTCCACGCTCGAGGATTGACATGCCACAGTCAAGGACTCCCACCATGTCACCCAGTCATCTATCCAAGACATCTGCAAAATGATGGTGAGCATTTGCAATTGCCTGGATGTTGTCAGTTAAAGAACGGACAGCAGCCCTCTGAAGCCTCAGACCTTCTCTGTTGTTCCATTCAGCACGTGCCTGTGTCTCCATTACAGCCTGAAACATGCGTCTGGTGACACCAGCTGATGTGCTTTGTCTTTCAGGGGAATGTTGGCCAGTGGTCTTCCTACGAGCAGCACTGTGCACATGCCTATGTGGGACATCAACAGTCAGTTGGCTGGGATCATGGTGTGCAGGCACACCTTCCATAGTCTCCACACTTCCCTGTTCTATGCTACCATCTGCCAGTTGTCCTTCCTCTATGGCCACTGGTGATGGGGTATGTGTAGGCAGGAGAACTGTGTGTGGGGATGAGGGGGATACAGGTGGAATGGCAACCAATGGCACAGATTCAGCCCCTGACAACCCTGCCTGTCCCTCAATCATACTTTCATCATCACTACTAGAGTCTGTGGGGACACTATCATCAGGTGGACCACAGGAGGGCAACACACCTACATCAACACCTGTGAGGGGCAGACAAGAACTGTACATTACAAGTTATACAGCACAGCACACACACAGACAGACACACAGACAGACACACAGACACACAGATGGACACATGCTATGACACCCAACGGCATGCAACATGCATGTGATATGGCAGATGGCATTCAGCTTAGACAATTATAGTGGTAGTTATCATACATCCCTGAGTTGCACACAACAGCATGCATGTGCTATAACAGAAGGCATGCACCTTACACATTTATAGTAGTAGTTAGCATACATCCCTGTGTTGCACCATTTGTGTTAGTAGCTTATGCCCCATACCTGCAACACAATGCATGCACTATGCACCATTGCATCACACTGCCATGTTTTGTGCAACATATCCCACATGTTAACAGACCATCACTGACCTTTGTGCATCTGCCACTGGAGCTTTTTGTTGACCACTGTCTCCATGTGTGAGAATGACATGTGCAGAAGGGTATGTGGAGTGAATACTATGTTTGTCTGAGCCCTAGCTTGCATATCTCCTCCAAAGCAGTGCATGTCTGTTCAACATTATTTTGCCTAACCCTGAGCTGAGTCTACAGAAAATGTGTATGTGGCTGTACACACATGTTTGACATGGCTGTCCCTGCTTTGCAATGGTGCCACAGACCAGCACAGGTTAACAGTACACCAGCCTGATGTGTGGTATATGACCTAGCCAATCACATGTAGTATGACATGTTCTTCTGCTGACGTGTTGAATGACATGCATGCATGTGTAACACAATGGTGTCCTTTCAAATATACAGTAAGGTAATGGTGTCCCAATGCAGGGACGTGTTATACTAACATGGACCTTCAGCTGACGCAATGTTGTTAGTCCACCCTGCAAATATGCAGTGACATACTGCACATTGAGCTGATGTGCATAGCCATTGCAGGTCATCATGTGGCTACACTATTGCTATACAGTGTGAGTTACAGACACAGTTCATAGCCATGACTGTGTTCTGATAAAATACATATCTAATGTGGAATGTGATCCACGTCACTGAGGTGTATACACACTAAACCCTAATGTGAAATGTGTGACACAGGTCACTGTAGGGTATACAGATGACACCCCTGCACATCTGCAACCATATTACTGATGCCTGGCAACTATGCCTAGACATGGCTAACTTAACAGTACTCCTTATCCCACATGCCATCTGTGTACCTCACACACATGAGGAGCAAACATGACAGTGATGTCTGACACCAGCAAGGTGAATGTACTGTATCTGTGGCCTGCTGTGGTTGTATGTGTATGTTGTGCAACACATGTATGTATTTGGATACTGTATAGGTGACTACTTTCATGTCGTGACACACTCAAGATGTTTAAGACATATTATGTGGTGGTTTGATGTCATGCCTACACAAGCTGTGCACAGGTCTGTATGATGTTTAGTGTTTCACATCTGCAATATCACCATTACACAAAGGCCATAGTTGTATTGGGTCGAGCCAATGTACAACAGGGTATACACACATGTACATCACTTCTACTGTGTGTGTTGCTTCATGTCTCTGGACATCCTCCATGGCCATGTGTACACATGTTTTGTCCAATGGTTGTGATGGGCATCTATGTCACAAGTCAGTGTTATCCCATATGACATACACCCATAGATGTCATATGCTCCACTGAGGACAGGGTTATGCAGACAAAGAGTGGTATGTTTGGGATGTGACATATCATGTTTTGCAGGATAGTTGAGCAGTGTTGCAGTCACCCCAGTACGTCATGGACATGTCAGATAGCACATGACATTGTGTGATATTCATAGCACGGATATAATCCACAAGGGTGAATCCTGTGGGCTGGTCATATTCCAGCTCCAAAACATTTAGAGTGTGTGCACACATATGCTCTCTGTAAAGTACTGTTTGTATTCCCCATATGTGTAATGCTGATCTGTAGTACCTGTCCCTACAGTGAACCACACCTCCACCATTGTATTCACAGTTGTCCACACATCTGGCAATGACAGTTTGTAAGGTTTAGTGTAGGTGTTTCATATAGTCTTCAATCATTCCACATGGGTAACCACTGTGTTACATTGCAGGTCTGACCAGTGTATATTAACAGGACCACCATACATTATGTGTACTTGTGTTAAATGGCCACATGGCAGATAGCATGCAATTAATATGATCTGCGCATTATCAAGCCTGGTAAATAACAATCTCACCTGCAACAGGCTGGTATCACTGCGAAATGCCAGAGGTACCTAAATAGGAGTGTCACAGCAGTAAGATCATTATCCACACCTGTGTGATAGCTACAGGGTGCAATGTCCATGTTAGTACATAAGCCAGTACAATAGACTATACTATGGAGTATGCACATCTGTGCATACATAGAGTAGCAGACTATAGTATGTGTTGTGTGCATACATGCCTTGCATATGATGTTACATTACATACTGTACAGTAACACATGTAACTATATGAAATATAGTTGTGTTATATGTGCAGTAGTGACTTACCAGGCAACTCCTGGCTCAGTGGTTGAGAGACACCCACCTCCACAATACCAGCTAAAGCTTGTAGATGGAGGCCTGCAGGCATCCCCAGGTTGGCCAGTAGCTCCTCGGTACATGTGAGTGGGGGCTGGGTGAGTGGCCCCCCACCTGTTGTACCTTGTTCCCTGGCGATTGCATTAGCATGCTGTTTCACTCATCTTATGAGGTCTGTGCAGTGTCGGCGCACCTGCTGATAGGTGCGATTGTGGCCGCCAGCATCATTTACCCTCCTGCAGAGTTCCTCCCACTGGGCATCCCGCTGCTGTGCATCCTGTGGCACATGGCTGAAGAATGTTACATGGTTGTCGAGGAGGTATGGGATGAGAGGACCTCATCCTCCAAGCAGGTGTATGGTGGCAGCCTGGCACGCGGCATACCTGGAAGACATAATGATGGAGACAGGTCACAGTAACTCACAAAGAAGTACAGAACATACATGTGTATCACATTTATTAAGATTACAAATATGTCTTTGCAAATCTACATAACACTAACACCACTGACATGTTTAACTCACACACATTTGACACTTACTGGTGATTTGATGTTATCAACATATATGTGTGTGTCAAGTGATGACATTGCTCATACTCCATGTGGATGTCTTGATGTGGGCATGTATGTTTGCCTGTACTGGTGTCTTTACCTATCAGCACATGCCTGTATGTGTTCACATTAATGCAATAGACCTTAATGCTGTGTATATGTCACATATATAGTCATACACAACCTTAAGGGACATGACTTGTGACCCTGCAGACTTGCTCACAGAAAGTTTTACATGTATGCGTTTTGCCATATACATCTACATGGCACTGCACAGCTGTTTAGCATCCTGCCATGTATTACCCATGGTGCACATGTGAAACACATGGGACAATTTCTATTCTGATGGTATTTGCAGGGTTGGATATCAACTATAGTATGTATGATCATAGTAAACTAGTAGGCTATATGCCCTGGGCCATTTATGAGCCTAGGCTGAAAGGTTGCCTAGCTGTAGCCAACAGACAGGTAAGTTTCAGTAACCAGTTCAAGCTGTGCCACAGACTGATCCACAGGGTTGCTGATATATTTGCCATGCAGTCATCACACCATGTCACAAAGAGGGGCAATGTGCAGCTTCACTGGACAGGGATGCATAGTATGGCAGGAGTATGTAAAGTGCATGGGACAGAGATCTGTCAGGCATGTTGTGATCCTTGTACTAGAAAGGTGGATGTCCATGAAGTATGTGTTTATTTGAAATCAGGATGTGAAAGTGTAGCATGTCCAACATCTCTGGGTTGGACATGGCTTTATTCAGGGTAGGCATCATGCTACATAGTGGAGCAAGGGATTGGGAAGGCCAGTGTAGGCCATCTGAACATGACCAATAACCCTTAAAGGAGATATGTGATCTATCATGGGTCACCTGAGTGTTGAGTATGGCTGAATAATGATCTGTATACTCATGGATGGCACTCTGTCATGATTAGGGGTGCCATGTATGACTGCCTGACTGGTGTGGTGAAGCAACTACCAAAGGAAAGACTACTATCCAGCTGCATCCCATACACACACAGTTTCCATTATGTTGACCGCTGCCTAGGTGGTAGTTCATGGGTACAGTGTTTTAACATAGGGGATGACAATGCAATACTTAGCTGTCAGATTGTGGCCATACGTCACACACCACACATCGACCCACAAAGACCCTTCTGTATGTTGACCGCAGCACACATTGAGACAACTATTGCTCCTAGTTCATAGTCATTTGCAAACATCAGTAGGCAGATGCCTTTTGTGTTAGTCTGTGTGATATAGATAACAAAGAGGGGGAGTACCAGGAATTAACCCTGTATTACTGTAGCTGGCACTGGTTTGATGTGCGTGTATTAGTCAGACACCTTCTGTAGTGTTGATTCTGCCAGCAGTCCAGTTGCCAACCACTCCTGTGACATAGGAATATACACCTAGTTTACTGAGTGCAGCTGGAACACAGTATGGGTGATGGTGTCCCAAGACCTGGCAATGTCATGATATGCTGTGTGAATCAACCTTACTGTCATCTACATCTGTACTGACTACATCAAATAAGTTGATCATGGTTCATGGTCTTACAGACCAGACTCAGCAGGGTAGTAGTGCACTATTTCCCATTATCAGTGGTGTCTCCCCCTTTGTGGGGTGTGATAACTGTGGCTGTGCATCATTCAGTGTGTACACAGCCTGACATGAAGCTATGATTGAACATGATGTGTATGTGGAGAGCAAATTGTTCTGACATTTCTGTAGGATACACCCTGGGATGGTAACAGGTCCCATGAAAGTTGTATGTATGGCTTTAGAGAGTGCAGCTTGTACCTGCATAGTTGTTATTACAGGGGCTATGTAGTGTACATGGATATATAAATATGTGTACCTGTTGGGGGGGAGGTGTTAGTGGGTTTAGGTTCTCCAAGACCCTATCTGGATGAACAGGTGCTATTTCTGTAGGTGCAGTACTTCCCATGCCATAGTGCCATGAAGCGTGGCAGGTCTTGTTGTTGCCATTACAATTCATGACACAGCTATATAATGCTCTGTGGTTGGCCTCATAATATGTGTCTGATTAGTTTCACAGTAGCTTTGTGTTGTTTTATATGCTGTATCTGCATCTTACTGAGGCTGACCATGGATCACCTCCACTCATGTGTGTTCACTCTTGCAACAGTTACTACCTTCTGTGGTACACTTTAAGGCAGGGTACCAACAGTTTGCCTTCTTGTTTGTGTTTGGTTGAATCTTGGTTCTGTTTCAATGGCACAATCATTGCACTTATGTGAGTGCTTAAAGTTCATTTGTATAGGATTCAGCATTTGCACATGCATTGTCCATCTGCATGGGTGCTGTGACAGTCACCACTTTGCTCTTAAGTAGCATAACATTGGCTTTGGAGACTGACTATGTGTAGCATACTCTCGAAATCCACAAAAAATACCAAACGTCCGTAAAACAAACTGTTTATTGAAACTGATAAACTGAAGCGCTTTGCGAAGCACTTTTCGTTCAAGTAATACACGAACTTCATCAGATGCCATAAAATCAAACAGTACTGTTTAAATAATATACGTAATCCATCAGCTGATAAATTAATTAAAAGCGTTAAAGGAATATAGTTCTTATTTCAAATCAGCACATAGATACCATGCATAATTACAAAATTCTATAAAATACTTGAATCTCCCATTCAGGCATATCAAATAATTAAAAAATATTTAAAACAAAGGCACAAAACACAAGAAAGAAAGCACAGAAAAAAGCAGTCTAACATAACTAGCAGCTACCACAATATAACCATAACATAACCCTGTTCTTTTAATTCCATTTCTATGTACATATTTATAAAACGTATAATTTTCTATGTTTTAATTTATTTGTATTATTTATCTATATACATACATATGCGTATATATATATGTGTGTACATATATATATATATATATATATATATATATATATATATATATATACACATACACATACTATATTCAATATTTATTTATTTATTTCATTTCATCTTAGGAACATCCACTGGACTTTATTTATCCTTATATTACCCAGGTCTTATATATACAAGTAATTAGTTACCTATGGAGGCTTTTAAGTTTTAATATAGCCATAATTGAACACATATCATTAAGGCCCGGCCAAGTATATGCATACAGTCTAATCTGCCACAATAGTTCCTGCCTTTCGAGTTCTATTTCAACAGGTCCCCCTCTTATATTATGTAACAGTTGGTCCAGAATCCAGAATTTGAATACATGTGTTGAGTGTTCTAACACATGCTTGGCTAATGCATTATCTTGCTTACCTTTACTTATACTATAAGTATGTTCGTAGATTCTGTCCCTTATTCTACGAATGGTTTTGTCCACATAAAAACATGGGCAAGACTGGCATTTAGCCAAGTATACCACCATTTTGGAATTACAGTTAAATCTACCTTTACTTTTTAAGTTCAAATTTTTGATAGTTGTTGTATTATTCACCAAAATGTATTTACAGTAGGGACAGGATCCACATGTATACATACCCCTATGGTGATCCAGGTCATTGGGGTTGATGAAATCCAACATGCATTTAGCGTAGGTTTTGGTACATGAGGAGTCTTCCCAGTTCATAATGGAATAGTTGAGAGTAGCCATTATTATGGTTTTCTGTCTCAAACCTAATATTCCCCATTACAGCACAATATGACAGTTGCAAATTCTGAGGCATGGTGGGTGATCTGTCGTAAGGTGCAATTTGAATTCCACTTTGGCACAAAGGTAGTTGCTCAGCATAATGCATATGAAGTTATGCAAGTGCAACTAGCGTGGGGGTGTACATATCCTTCAGGAATATGGACACACCTGTGGCCCGTGTGTTCCAATAAAGGATAATGGGCAAGAGGTGAGGTATGTGTCATAACATGGTCATGCAGGTGTGCTCTCTGGAGCATTGAAACATGTCTCAGCCACTGCACAGATATGTTCTCCATGTTAAGGATTGACATAAGTGAGTCCATATTGAGTTTCTGAAATGTATCATTGAGTAGCGAGGCCCACAGTTTATTGCTTGGCTGTCCCTGTTACAGCAGTGGACTTTCACTTGAACTTTGCATGATGAAGGCACTATAGGGGAAGCATGAGCCCTAGCCAGTATCCAGATTCCCAGGGGTGACAGGTGCATGCCCTGTCTGGCAAAGCTTCATGGTATGTCAGCCATGTTATCCCAGGCAGTGAGATATTGGATACCCTTTGAATTGCACCAGTACATTAGACAATTGTGGAATACAATCCTTTTGTCCCTGTACTGCAGTATCATTCTGGCCAATGGCAGAATGCTACCCAGGCCTTGGGACATACCTGCATGGGCTACAAGACCTGACAGTTCCTACATGTGTGTTTCCATGCAGTCCAGGCTACTGTATTCAGGTCCTGCACAACAACATGGAATATACCAGGGCCATGTGTATAGTTCAAAAGGTGGTTTGAGTGTATGGGTATGTGGCTAATCATGGCAGACAGGCAGCTGACAGTATGTTTGCCCTCGTATATCCTGGTGTGTAACATAGTGCTAGAGTTTGCATTCACAAATGAGTACTGTTGGGCATGCTTCCGGCCACGTGTTCTGAGGTGTAGCACCATTATGCAAACTATGTCATACAGTTTGTGTATTTTGTTGTCTGTCTACTCCAGCTTGGGAGGTCACTTGCTTGGCCAGATACTTAGAAGCCTCCATGAATGTGTGTGATTTCTGGTAGTATGTGTGGGTGTCCATACAGTGTTCTGGTAAGGGTATGTGTTGGTTGTGATGAGGAGATGCATGTGTTAACCTACACCTCATGACTGTCCAGTTCAGTCATGGCTGTAGATTGGACTGCCTTCCAGCTTACCCCTATAGCTGCATCCCAGACAATGTGTGGGTTATGGTGTTAGGTGGGTTTGGCAGTGTACATGGCATAGAGATTACATTCCCCCAGGATGGCCACATACACAAAGCTGACATTAGTAAACACCAGTAGCTGACTAGTGGACATGCCTGTATGAGCATTCAGTACTACAAGTACCAAGTACTGTATTTAGTTTATGTATTGCTTATGAAGATGTTTTGGACAGTGATGCTCACAAGTAAATATTTGTGTTATGGACATGACAACACTGGCTATTATAGAAACATAGTAGCTACCTTTAGCAGCAATCCTCCTCTGAGGAGCACATCACATCCTGATAGTCGATTACAGATGATGCAAGTGTCAACAGGTCTGTATCCTTTTCTGGGTATATACTCACATATCCACCAGAACCATGAGCTCTGTTGGCATGGACACCCACTCCCCAAACAGAGTCAAGTATCAATAGACTCTGCTGCCACTGTCAACATGATCAGGATATAATCAGATAGTGTAAGCCATCACCTATGAAGCAGCTATTACACATGGGCAGCTGTCTCCTACATCTTGCACTCCTCCTGCAGATGTTACACTGGAGTTACAGATGATATGCAACCTGTTTCATTACCAGTACTGTGCACAACCTTGCATACAGTATTTGCAAGTGGCTGTTAGGCTGGCAATGAGAGGTTAGGCTACACAAACCTTAAAGTTCAATCAGTGTGTCTCTACTCTCAATATCCACTCTATGTAGGTGTGCACATAGCCATTTGGGTCAGTCCTGTAACAAGGGTTACTACACATTTGCATAACATGTACACATGCACAGCTGTAATTGCTTGCAAACGATACTAGTGAGGTGGATATTACATGTCTTATGTGCTTGGATAGTTACCTAGCTCTTCCAATTTTCTTTGCTATCATGCTGCTAAACTGTCAGATGAATACAAGTCATGTGTATCCTGTTATTTAGTATTGTAATCGCCAATAGACATAACTTTGCATAACATAACAGAAATGTTATGTAAAATGGAATACAGATCTGCCTAAAATACTGTACATTACACAGTTATTGGCACAATATTCCACAATGCAAATCATATTTGCACAGTAAGCCCACCTTTGACATGTTCATCTCACCAATACACCCATACATATGTCTACTGTTACAATATATCAACATATACTATCCTCTGTTATAGCACATACTTGTTGGACCAACCCTGACACTGACAATGGCTGGAAAAGAATTGGTGAATTCCAAGCCCATATATATCATCCCTTGTGGTGTATGAGGAGTTTGCCTTGTGACCTACAGCAGTACACACATAGAATACTAAAAGCATTACTACTGCTCAACAATGCATCGCTACAAGATAGTCATTTCCACTATTTGCACTGATTGCACTGTAATTATTACAGAACAGGTACTACATACACAGACAGACTAAATGTTATACATACCTTTTAGTAATTGGAGGTGTTACTGACTGGTATATTAATCGTTTTCGGTTTGTGTTTCGATCTTCTGTTGGGTATTTTGCACTATTCTGCAGGTAGATACAGATGGTTTGAATGTGTGACAAGGCATCCTTTTATAGTTAGAGATCAGTAACATGTGCTATCCTGATCACCAATTGGTGTTCCGCAGCAGTTAATTACATGCACATCAGCTGTGCAGCTACTCCCTTAGCCAATACCATGGCAACGGTGTAGTATAATTGAGTACTCCACTTGGGTGTTGTCTCTTTGCCTTACTTGTTAGGAAGACAGCCTGGAAGTGTTGTTTGAATTCTCTTGCAACAGCTATATGGAGACAAACGGAAATAATTTGTGTGTAATGCCTAGACGATTTGGTCTACATGTGAGTACTGCTGTTACATTTCTGAACATTGCTACTTGTGCAGGGTTTGTCTGTACCTAATACTTCTGCATATGTTTCAGTCTGGCCAGGATGTTTCACCAGCTCATGGCTGTATGGCTATGCATATAATGTTAGGGGGTTTACAGTGTGCTCACTAGACATCTTTAGTTTGGTGTAAATATGTATCATACTGTTCTGATAATCAGTAATTGGTAATACTTCCTGGTGTAATTACTTTTCAACCCTCTGAAACAGGATTAGTTCAAACAAACTCTGTAACATCAGCAGCTGTTCCATTGTATAACAGCAACTATTTCACAAGGGGCCATGTTAGTGTGTCTCTGTCCAGGTATGTTAAGGTTTCAGCAGATGTTGTAAAGTGGATGAATAATTGGTTATGGTATGACAGTATGTATTGTTGTAATTAGTTTGGGTGTGGGGAGATGTTGGTGGGTGTACATAGATGCAGGTGTGTAGGAACTGCTTTTTTACATATTCTATATGTGTGTGGGGGTTCTTTCCCTATGTAAACACCTATCCCTTAGTGGACTAATACTATGGTAATTGCAGGCTGATTCATTAAGGCACTGTTAAATGCTTCCCGTATAGCATGCAGGTATTGCTAGTCCTTGAATCCTTTTGGCAATACATCGGAATGTAATAAAGTTTTGCTACATGAAAGATGCCTGTGTATTTCTGTCATGGATATTTGCAGTCATTGTAGTTGTGTTGGTAACTAACCCTATTTGGCTCATGTCCCTAGAACATATTTGTAATAGAGTATTGCCATATACTCTTCATATGCTATGTTCATATTGTTTGGGGGTGGCAGAATGTGTGATTGCTATGGTCCATGTTATACTCAGATTTGAACACTTCAGATGCTGTATACACACATGTATGTATGTATGTGTATATATATATATATATATATATATATATATATATATATATATATATATATATGTGTGTGTATAGAGATATAGATAAAGATATATAATATATATTATTGCATAAGTTTATATGTACCTCCATAGATCTATATATCTACATATAAATGTATATCTCTATATATCAACATGTATCTATGTATCTCTCTTTCTCTCCCTCTCTCTCTCTCTCTCTATATATATATATATATATATATATATATATAGCATACACCTTTCATTGGGTACATGGCGGTTTGTCCTATTTCCACACAATCCTACCTTTTGTGTTTTAACCTGTCTGAATACACAACTGGTATAGGTACATCTCAGGTAGCTTAGTGTTAGGTTACTCTGAGGATGGTGTACATGATTGTGGGTTCTAATCCTGGAAGTGGTTGTTATTTTACCTCTCAGAACAGGCACGGGTAGGGAAAGTGTGATTAACGCACATTTAAGCGGTTGTAAGCAGGTCTGCCCGTGGTCTGCGCGACATTAAGCAAAAGTTAAACCTGTGAAGCGCTGATCCGTTTATCCATGTTTAAGTGCCACTTTTCCATCGCACAAACCAGCGCAAAACCGCTTACAACTGCTTTAATCAACCTGCATTCGACAGCCCTTATTCTGGCCCTCAAAATAAATTAACAGCCCTTGCATGTCATGAACCCAGGACCATGAACACCACAGTCACTGACTTTACCATTAAGGCATCTGAGATATGTGCAAATGTCATGGTGTTTAGAATATACATTTTACTACGGGCATTCCTCACTACTGAAAACAAATGTGACAGTCAGTTGGTGTACATATGTATGATACATGTTAATGTTTATATGTTTGTGGAATTAAGTGTTGCAATGCGACCTAACAGGGTGTATTATGGATGAGAATGGTTCTTGTTTGTTTCTTTTTTATATTGTCCCCATACTCCATGTATACCCCTCCAGTTCACTTATTGAACATCCAACCCAGGCTCTCCTTGATGCATAATTTCATTGCCCATCATTCCTCCCCCCACTCCAATCTCACATACACAACAACTATCCCTTCTATGGTGAATTAAGTTAATATTAATCGTTATAATAGCAGAGCTGCATGTGTTTTGTGTACACTTCAATTCCTTTGGATTGCTTCTGTGTCACAAAGTGTGTTCATAGATGTTTATATATATAGCTATAGATGTAACTGTATATATATATATATATATATATATATATATATATATATATATATATATATATATATATATGTGCAGATATTACTGACATATATATATATATATATATTTAGTATTAATTTGTAACAGTTATACATATGTAGACTTGTATATGTTGATTCACCAACTACAGTACATTACAATGGATTGTACATATGTACACAAAGTGACTGTCCATTTGTGGTCAGTACTGTGGAATGCCTATAGTATTAGGTGTAGTCTAAAGACCATGAGACATGTATACAGCTCAGATGGCTTAGTGGTAAGGCCCATGACTATTGTGTGCATGGTCCAGGGTTCAACACCTATGATGCTTTAAAAATGTGTTTTACTCCAGAATAAGGCTCATTTAAGTGGTTGTAAACATGTTTAAAGGTGTTTGTGCAACATTAAAGCAGCAGTTAAACAAACTCTACAACTTATAATCTGTGTGCGCATACACGGCCACATCTGCTAACTACTCAGGATATATATATTTCAGTGAAGTAACATCTCACTATGTGCTTACATAACATTACATTCTCTGTTGATTTTACCCTCCAGCACACATGGGTATTTCATATGTTTATTATACTGAAAAATACTACCTAGATATGGAAGCTGTGGTTAAGGTACACTTTTTAACATGAAATACATATCTGACTTTATTGGGATTTGAACCAGAAATGCACAGATACTATGCAAATGCTGTAACCATTACACAATTAATATTAATGTTGCTTCTGCCTATTTCCTATTGAGATGATTTCTATGTGTAAGCTAGGCTAAGCAAAGGGTGGAGGTGCCCAAACCCACTGAGCTTCACTTACTCTTGAAATAAAAACATAAATGAAATGAGAGACTATAAATTAAATTCCCAACTACATTAGGCATACCCCCTCATTGACACACTTCATGAGAAACCTTGATGTGTGACTGGGTAACAGAATATACACCCCTGGGATCATGTGTCCCAGAACCATACAGCCAGGGGGTGAGGGAGCCCCTCCAGTTTTATAGCTGCAAGACCTGTTTGGGAAATTGAATGGTGTTGATGATTCACATTAACATGCCCTCTTTAGATCACTAAGTGCCCCTATCACCCTCCGCCACCCCAGTCCTCAACAGCTTCCGGCAACTCTGCCTGGAATCACTTCATTGACTATGTTTGACAGAGGCTCAGTTACTTCATCAATGGTGCGGAGAAAGCCAACACACTGTAGCTATGCTTCTAAATGCCCTTGGGCAGATAGCCTACTACTTATCTGTGAACCTCTAAAGTGCAGGCCATCACAGACATAATATGTGAATAAACAGAGCTTTCAGATCACAATATACAGTGAAAACTCACCATGTAGTCAGAAAACAGTTAAGTACACCAAGAACATACAGAATACTGATACTTAATCACTCCAAAAGCTTATCGTGGAAGTTAGAAGACTTGTATAAGCTTAAGGCTTTCTATTGCTTACCAGTAGGTTACCTACAGGAAAGATGAGAAACAAGCACAGATGGGTAACATGCATAACAGTACCATACCGGCTTGCATGTGTCAGCCTTAGGCTTTGGAATACTGGCCAAGGCTA
Organism: Protopterus annectens; assembly: GCF_019279795.1. Lineage (NCBI taxonomy): Eukaryota > Metazoa > Chordata > Ceratodontiformes > Protopteridae > Protopterus > Protopterus annectens. Next base: position 1,268,263,122 of record NC_056747.1, read on the forward strand.
TTGGCACCCCCATGGTGCCTTTTTTAGGCAAGTCTCAAATGTGATTCCCACCTCCGTAAACAGCACAATAGTGGAATCATTGAGGGTTATGCTACTCAACGCCAGGGGTTGTAATCACAACATGCACGCAGTCACAACACTCCTTCGTATGGACAATGTCAACATCTGTGCAGTAACTGAGATGCATTTTAAGGCTCCTGAGAGCACACCAGCACTACTGGATTACAACCCATACCACACATTTCGGCCACAGAACATGGACTGACACAGACATAGAGGGTGTGTATTCATATTCATCAGGGATACCTACACCTCCAGGTTAGTGGGGCAGCATGATACCTCTGAGATCATCCATGTGCAGCTAACATCAGCCACAACTGCAATGCAAACTGTGGCCTGCTACAAATCACCCTCCATGACCCAGGACCACCACTCCTACCTGGAAACAGTGGAAAACATGACAGTCCTACCAAACACCTTGGTATTGGTCGATGTCAACTACCCTACCATTAACTGGGAAATGTACTCGGGTACTCACTTCCAGGCCCAGCGCTTCCTGGAGTTTATCACCTCATATGCCCTGTGTCAGATGGTAAACCCCCTAATGAGAGGTGGAAATATACTAGAAGTGGTAATCACCAACATGGGTGACAGGTGCACCACAGCAGAGGTAAACCGTTCACTGGTTAGATCTGACCATGGACTTTTCAGTGATGATTTCCACACCCAGCCATCTCCCCCACCCAAGGAAACCACAGTGAATACCTTTCCTACAGCTAAATTCACACTACTAAAGACAGAGGTGGGAGATTTCACAGCCCCCACTAAGGGAAAACACTGCTCAAGATACAGAAAGATTTACAAACGCACTCTATAAGCACCTACAAGGATGTATGGATCGTGCCATCACTGGTAAACCAAGACTCGCTCCTTCTAGACAAGGACACCAGTCTGGTGGACCCCTGCAATAAACAGGCTATACAACAGAAGTAGGACTGTAGTCCAGAAAAACAGCAACACCCAAGAAGGGCAGACATCCGTGACCAGTATTAGTAAGAAACAGAGGTCCCTCATGAAATCATCCAAGGCTAACATCAACAAGAAAATAGGCAGGAATTCGAAAGATAACCACAAAGCCTTCTTTGGCTATGTCAAGGATCTAAGTGGTAACACACAGATTTGCACTGTGCCAGTGCAATATAGCACAAAATATACTGACCCTACTGATATCGCCAACATCCCTGAAGATACATTCAGTGCAAACTTCACCCCCTAAAGAGCCCACAACAATACCTGGAAAGTACAATATCCCAGACATCAGACACACACAGGTGGAAATGGCCCTCTCAGGTGGCAAAACACAGCATCAATGGAGGTAGATGGTGTCCCAGACTGCATCTTGCAAACACTACAGAACAAACTAACCCCCCACCTAATTAAGCTTTTCAACCTCAGCCTCTACACAGGCTACATGCCCATACAATGGTGCATAGTAATGGGTTTTCCACTCCACCAAGGTGGAAACACAACTGACCATGGTAACTACCACCCCATAAGCCTGACTAGCCTGGTCTGCAAAGCTATGGAGCGCAACGTCATGGCACTCATTGACAACGACATTGATAACCTCCAAACAATTGACCCAATGCAGGTCAGCATGGTTGAGTGCAGATCATGCCTACTGAACCTGTTTGACATCTTACAGACAGTCACCAAGATGTTAGATGAGGGGAGAGGTGGTTCACACTTACTACCTGGACCTCGCCAAGGCTTTTGACACCATTCCCCACTCAGGTATTATTGATAACCTCACCAGCCTGTACATAAACCCATACATCACAGGATGGGTTGCCAACAGGCTTACGCACAGAACCCACATGGTAAGGCTAGCAGCCTCCAGGTCCAACTCTTAACCAGTCACAACTGGTGTCCCACAGGACTCTGTCCTGGGACCCCTACTGTTTGGCATATGCTTCTCAGAGGTACAGGCAAACACAGGTGGACTACGGCAAATCATGTTTGTTAATGACTGCAAACTGGGAGCCACAATTGACAGTCCAGCTGACACAGACATCATTCAAGGGGCCTCAGAGAGACCGACACAGGGTGTCAATGTCATGGACTACAGCTAAGTGCCACAAACTGCATGGTCATTCCATTTTGGAAAACTAAACACCCACATATTAACACGTAAGTGGCAGCCACTTTAATACAGATGAGGTAATAGGGTATCTGGGGACTAAGGTAGATAGTGATCTCTCCTTTGACAATCATATCTCCATAGTAGTTAGGACAACCTTCTATGTAGGCCATCCAATTACTAAAGGATTCACATCTAGACATACTGAGGTTATAGTGCCCCTTTACTCACCACTCATCAGTCCCATCATAGAGTATAATAACTAATTTGGGATGTACCTCAGAAGACACGTCTGACAGCTGGAAGGTCCATGAATATACCTCGCCAAGAGGATTATTGGCCTCAAACATATGTCCCATGCATCCAGACTGAATAAACTCCTGCTTTACTCAGTGGCATCTCGTTTACTCAGAGATGATCTCTGCTGGCCAACAAAGCCATGTCCAACTCAGGCTTAATGGATATGCTCCACCTATGGGAATCCATGTCACAGTGAGCCATATGCTGTAGTGAGCTAAACCTTGCCACAAAAATAACTAGAAGATGCTGGAGGGACAGATTCCTGTCACAGAAACTCCCCATGCTTTGAAACTACATCCCTAATTACATTTTACAGAGCTCCTCACTAACACCCCTCATGAGAAACCTTGAAGAGTGGATGGGGAACAGTAGATACACCCCAGGGATCCCACCATTGGCTCTGCTCCACAGAGGGACAGTTAATTAATCGATGGGATGGCAAAAGCTGACACATTTTGGCTAGGCTTATGAATGCCCTCAGGCAGTTAGCCAAGTACCTACCTATGAACCTGTGAATCTATACATACAGTATCAGCACATGCTGATAGCTTAATTTACTGTTCAGGTGTTGACTTACCTTGTGCCAATAGCAGTTGTGTGTGCAATAGTTGAGGGCTGCCTATGTTGGATGCACACAGTAGACTGCCTATACAAGACAATTTACATGTAGTCTTGTGTGTGTGCCATCCATTTTTACTGTGTGTGCAGGTGGTGAAAGGTGTCAGTCCCTAGGTGCCTACAATGTCAGTGTGTGTGCTATACATTCCCTCCTTGCCAAGGCATGGGCATACTGGATATACCTCTATCTGCCTACTGGGGCTGGCTCAGGGTGTTCGTGGTCTGAGTACCTCTGTGCCTGTGGGGCCCTTGGCAGTGGTGGTGGGCTGTGAGGGCCTTCACCATTCTGTCCCTGCTGCAGCTGTTTCCGCAGGATCATATTGTGTAGTATGGCACATACTATGAAGATGTGGGCACTCATGCCTGGAGAGTACTGCAAGGCTCCTCCAGATATGTCCAAGCAACGGAACCATGATTTAAGCATCCCAAACACATGCTCTGTGATGATTCTGGTTTGTGCGTGTGCCTCATTATGGTGTTAATGCATGGGTGTGTGTGCATTTCTGATGGGAGTCATCATCCACAGTTCTAGAGCATAGCCAGTATCCCCCTCCAGGTGGCCATATGGGATGTCCCCACTGGCAAATACCTGATACAGCTGTGTGGCATGCCAGATGTGGGAGTTCTGATAGCTTCCAGGGCTGCCAGCACACACATCCATGATAATGCCCTGGGCATTGCACATGACCTGGCAGTTGATGGAGGGGTATCCCTTGTGGTTTATGTAGTGCCTACCCTGCTCACCAGGTGATGACTTGATGTGTATGTGCATGCAGTCTATTGCACCCAGTACCTCCGGGTATTCTGCCACATGGTGGAAGAGACGCATATTGCTGGCCAACTCCTCCTGTGTTCGGGGGAAGTATATGTGCTCATTGGCATGTGGTAACATTGCATCCAGGAATTGGTGAAGTACCCTGGATGCTGATGCCTGTGAGATCCCCAGTTGGCCTTTGAAAGGTACCTGTAGCTAGTATTCTTAGGCTTACACATACCTTCGTATCCACTGGGATGGGTTTCCCTCTGTTTGTTCTGGCTCTGAGGCATGGCCGGCACAGCTCCACAAGTTGCTGTAGGGTGTCCCTGTCCACCCTGTAACACTCTACTATCTCCAGATCATGTATCCCCTGGTAGATTACCCTGGGTCTGAACACTCTTCTCCTCCTCTGGTGCCTGGGGTGGTTGTGAGCATCATCCTCCACACCACCTTCAGTCTCCAACACATGCTGGTGGATCAAAGCTATGGCAGCCCCTAATATTTACATATTAAAAGTTCCCCATCAGTATACACCAATGGTGCAGAGTGTATGGGAATACACAAGTGTGTGTGAGGTGCCTTCACACTTTATAATATTGTGCTATGTATGCTGCTGATGTCATTGGGTGTGTATGAGCAATTCCAGCTGCAGGGTATCTTAATTATGGGTTTTACAGTGAGTACTGCAAGTGTGGGGCCTTTAGTGTGGAGTTAGGCTTGCCTGCCTTGATTAATCTGTTGCCCTTTAATTCACTTTTATACCAGGATCCCCTCCCATTATCGGCATGACTCCACCTGCCATCTTTCTTGTTTTGTACTTTCCCTACCCAGTCATGTGTTGCAAAATGTGTTTTGTAGCTGATATAATGCAACTCTGCTTTGTTCTGCTGTGACACTTTACTGTTTTCTTTGCAGTACAGCCCCTCCCCTTTCCTGTTCTGCAGGTAGCTGCTTGCAGCCTTGTTAGCTGTTGTCAATGGCCCACTGTTGGTTCCTAGGTGTTAATTAGTCATTTGTACTCCAATTTCCCTGCTGCAGCATTTCCTTATTATTTTCCTATATTCTTCCTGTTTCAGCTCCAGTGCATGCCACGCAAACTCGTTTACCGAGTTTAAGCATGTTTTAATCTCCGTTCATGTGCATACTCAGTTACCTTGTGTGCTCTCAGCTAAGCAAAGCTATAACCAGTTCAACACACCCCTTTCCTGCAGCTTTGCTTAGTTACGGGACACCAGATTAGCAATGCTCCAATCTGCTTACAGCAAAGGTGACACACCCCTTTCTTGATGTCATTTCTATCTCAAGGGCACACCTTGGTGTTATAACACTACGCTGTGAGGTGCATCCTTACACCAGCAGGGAATCTGTGATTTACTATTACTCCTCTCATTTGCATGGCATTGCCTACTAATTCCTAGCTACTGCACAAAACACTGTCACAGCCCCTTAGCAACCCTTGCACCATGCTGTGGTGTAACATGCCTGCCATTGACTATTATGGGAAAATCATGATATGTGTTACATTGCAGTTTTATTCTATATTTTTCTATTTTTCTTATGATCCAGTTTGTGCGCTGCTGTCCTGCGCTTAAATTTTGCAATAGTGTGAAAAATGAAATTAAATGTTCTTTTTATGTTTTGTACATGTTTTTTATGCCAATGGCTATATATTTAGCAATAGGCATGTATTAATGATATAATACATGTGTTTGGCCGGCTGTCATGGCTCTGATTTTATGTTTACAAAAATGCAAACTGTTTTTTTACGGTTTACATTTCTGCATGCTGACACTATGCTTGCACCACTTCCTGGATCACTAAATACCTTCATTTGCATGCTATACTGCTGCAACTGGGGTAATTAGCATACAAGGGCCGGGAGCTGTGCAGGCGTAGCATATGCAGGTAGTGCACGTGAAAACAGCTCATACCTGGATCGCTCGCCGGCCATATTTGGTGTTGGAATGCCAAAGCTACGCCTGCACCTGGCGCAAGCTTCATGAATCCCGGGGAATGTGTTTGTGTGTGTGTGTGTGTGTGTGTGTGTGTGTGTGTGTGTGTGTGTGTGTGTGTGTGTGTGTCTGTGTGTCTGTGTTTGTGTGTGTGTGAGATGTTATGGGCACATTTTTTTCAATGTGTTCTCAAGGAATTTCGGGCATGCACTGTCAATACAACCAGGAACCCAAATACATTACAGCACGGACAAGCTGACACTAGAAAACAGGTGTAAAAACTTTTATTAAAATAAAAAATTAAAATTAAAAAAGTTTTATTAAAATAAAACATAAAAAATTCACACAATGTAACACACACACAATTGTGTTAACACTTTTGTCTCTCACAGAAGACTTCATTAGAAACAATATGATCTTTAATTCCATTTCCTTTTCAAACTTTCCTAAACAAGCTGCTTCATTATTTAAAGAGAGTTCCTTTTTTTCAATGTGTGTGTGTGTGTGTGTGTGTGTGTGTGTGTGTGTGTGTGTGTGTGTGTGTGTGTGTGTGTGTGTGTGTGTGTGTGTGGCTGTCTGTATGAGCACAATCAAGCACTGTGCTAACACTATATCTTGGCATTTCAGACAGATGTGAGCAAAGCAGGATAATCAGTTCAACATTGTCACTTCTGACCACAAAATCTACCTCTGCCAGGAGTTACACTGCTAGTTCTATGGCCCTGGCTAGAATTCAGTGTACTACCTGAATGTGAGTGATGTCTGCTGGATGAGCTGCCATCATAACTCTGTCCAGGACCAGAACCACTTGGCCTACCACATGTGGATGTGGACACCACAATGACTGACAGAGCAGTGGAATTATTGCTACTATGGGAGAGACATCTTGCATGGCCACATTGGCTAACACTGGATGATGTGGCAGCTCTCCAGCCACATGGATACAGACCCTCCTCTAGCAGACATTCCGTTACAGACACTGCCTGATCCAATGTCTCATTCATCCTGTCCAAGGAGTCACCCACACAGTTCAGGCAGTCCCACACATCAGAATGCCTGTTTAGTAAATGTATCATCTCTTCTGAAGCCCTGGTGCAATGTGCGTATACCTCTGTGACAGTCTTACACATATACCATGCATCACTTTCGGAAACTAACATCAGTTGGATGGTGGACAGCAGGCCTCCTCCAGGCACCTCTACAACCCCCTAGTCTGGTACTTCTCCTTAATGATGGCTTTGAGGAGAATCAAACAGTTCTGCACCTGGAGTAACCACACTACCCTGTTTAACTGTATCACACTCTGCCTATCCAGTGTGTGAGGTCTCTTTATCATGAGTATGCATAGACATACTGACCATGTGCAAAATATGGGCACGGGATTTTGGAGGCACAAACTCTGTGTCAGACTGACCCTCTGCACACCCAGACTGTGTCTCTTCATATGATCATAGAAGGTTACTGGGCTAATAGCCCTAGGGCCCTTAGAAGCCTAGCCAAGTGTTTATCCCCAAAAATAAACCTCACCATCACTGCTATTATCATCAGAGGCTACTGATAGTCTGCCATCGGGTGGTAGGAGTACCACGGTGTCACTGGCAGGATCAGCTATGATAACAAGTAGCTAACACAACAAGGAGAGAAATAAAATACAAACTGATCAAAATTATGTAAAATGTTTTTATACAATAATATATACTAATGCAATGCAAAAACTCCTTTCATGTATAAGAGTCTACTGTCCAGTTTAATCCCTCCTCATTTTTTTCTCTCTCTCTTACTGTCTCTTTTACCCCACTCTTCTCGTTGGCTCTGTATATATACATATAAGATAACACACACACACACACACACACACACACACACACACACACACACACACACACACACACACACACACACACATAAAAACATGCATACATACAATGAGAATTAATTATATTGCATACCTGAAAGTTCTGCAGAGTTGTCCTCCATGTCAGCCCCAACACCAATGATTCTGTGTGAACCCCCTGCTGAGCTGTCTGCATCTCTGACAGTGGGCAGGAGCTCCACTGTTTCAGTCAGCTGCCCTATGTTTTGCCTGCATTATCATGTCACTGGCCCTATCTTACTATCTGATAGGTATGGCCATGGTCTCTGACTGCATTGAAATCATTGAAGACCTGCTCTCAGCTACAGCCACAGAAGGACTTGTTTCCTCTACCTCTGTCTAAGAGGAATGAGCCATGCTGACATAATGCCTGGATGATAACTTTATTTTCTGTATCACCATATGGTGGTTTATGGGGTGCAGATGTCTCGAGTGCCACAGCCCTGTATGAGATAAAACATAAAAGAGCAACAACAAAAACAACATAAATAAGTAAAATGAAGCCAGAACTGATTGTTAACAAAACAAATATGTATGAATGTATGCATCCATCATGCACAAAATAATTGAAAAAAAAAAGTAAGGCTGCCTCTGAGTACACACAAATGATTACTGAGCTCCCCTCTCCAAAAAAATAAATAAATAAAGGAAACTAAAAACAATGTTAAACATATGTAAGAAGGACAACAGTTGTCTAACTCTGTAGTACACTGCAGCATTAACAAAAAAGAATTTAAACTTTTCAAGTAAAAATGGATAGCACTTTTGTCGGACATCGGCTTAGTGGTAAATTGCTGTGGCTATGGTGTGTAGGGTCCTGGGTTCAAGATTTGCGGCCCTCTTCAAGAGAAATTTTGATGAGTGGATGGGAAATATAAAATTCACCCCAGGGATCACTCCAGTGGCTTTACTCGACAGAGGCACTGGGAACTAAGCTCAGGTGGCATGATGCCAGGGTAATCTTATGGGCTAGGCTTGTAAAGGCCTCAGGGCCATTAGCCTCATACACACCTACGAGGGTAGGCTGATATATATTACAGACTTAACACACTTTGGGGGCTACAAATGTAAATACCTGACTATGCTAAAAAGTGATATAACAGCCTTCTGCAATAACTGGTCAGACTCCCAGAGAAAAGTTTCTATGATATTATTTAACATTCTCTACAAACATTTTTAATGGAAAGAGATAACTGATATACATGGCTATGTCAATAACAAGGAAAAAATAATACAGATAATAAACTAATGGATGTATTATGAAATGCTATCCATCAGTAAGGTTAAAAATAAGTATTTTGTAAAAGAAAAAAAAAACAGCAGCATACCTTTGCAGCAAGTCAGTTGTTAAACTAGAAACATGTTTTAAAAGCAAACATGAGTATCAACGTCTCTGGATCCTTCCTTACCTACACAACTACCTTCATATAGTGTTGATTTAGTCATCTGAGCACTGTGAATATGCAAATGAGGCATGGGCTCATTAGTATTCACAAATTCCATAATCTGCACAAACTGCAAGGCAGGGTAAACATGGTGTAAAGACTACACTGTTGCGTGCACATACCCTAGCATTACATAGATGAGTATTGACAAGTGTTACCTGCTAAAGGTTTGCAAGTGTGAATGATTAGTCTGACTGCAGGAACAATCAGTATTTCACAGTCTGTCCTCTTTGATGTACACTTACTGGGAGTGTCTCAGGGAGTAGAGACTTACTAGAAAGTCTGGGATTGCATTGACTGATTTAGCAGACCAGCATTCATAATGTTTCTATGAATTGTTTATGACCATAATTTGAGCCTATGAGTAAAACCTTTTCTGCAATTTTAAGGAAGAAAATTACTCACTGAAACAGATATAAAGGCAATGCAAATGCAATGCATAGATAAGTTGTTAACAAAGCATAGATAAGAGAGTGATGCTCCCAAAATAAAGATAAGAAAACAGCTGCAGTGTTGCAAATATTTGTTTTATATTGTATGAGGAAATATTAGCTCACCTGTTGCCAGTATCCCATTCATCCACACATCTGCTGGCAAATTACAAAGGACAAGTTTTAGAACTTGGTTCTCTTGCATCTTTAATGTGAATTGATGCCATGTCACATCTTGCGCATCTGTAATCTACTTTTATTTCTTCCTAATGTATGTCTGTATCTGTGGCAAAAAGTGAAAATAATCTCAAATGTGTGTTGTTAATGCCCTGGTTTGATGGTTCAAATCCAAAGAGGGTGCTGTTTGTGTGAACATAATGCTGCTTAAGAAGCATATGCTCCTGTTACAAGACAACAGAACTGAGGAAACATCACAAATGTACATTTTAAATACTTGTTTCCTAATGATTCTGTGTTTTTTCTCTCCTCATTCTTTGCACACTGTTTGGCAATGAGGACTTCTGATGGGCAATGATCCCTAGCAGTGAATGAGAGTTCACTTCCAATGATCATCTTCTTTCTGCTTCTACATTTTATTTTCAGGGTTCAGCCACTCCCTTCCCTATGACAAATTCAGGAAATTTAATCTTCATCAAGCCTACCTTGCTCTCGGAGGCACTTACAGTTATACCTGATTGCCTCAAGGAGTCTAGTACAGCGTGTATGTTAACTGGAAGTGAGCCTTAATTCTCAGAGTGTATAATAACATTATCTAGTTACACTGCAGCTCAGCTGGTGTGAGCTTTCAGGTTTGGGAAGTTGCTGGGACATGATGTAGCTGGAAAGGCGGTATTTTATACGGAAATAATCCCTCTGACATTGAGAAATAGCCTCAGCTGATAGATTTTTCAGGTGTAATATAGTTAAGTCGCCTTCTCCAAGTTGTATACTATCTCATTAACCCTAGGCATGGGGTAACAGTTAAATTCTGAAATGCTGTTTATCTTCTGAAAATCACTACAGAAATTTCTTGTATAACAGAAATATTTTCCATTCTTTGTTCTACATTTTGGACAGTGTACCATCCATTTAAACTGCTGACAAAAATTCAATTTCTTTTCTTTTCCAGATCCACTGATCTCTTCTGTTAAACTAATTACTGAAGTCTGTACTTTCTTTAATTTTTAGGAAGGATGGCATCGTATTTTTGTTCTGGTCTTCTCTAACCTATCTGTCTCACTCTGTAGTTTACCTGTTCATTTCTCTATTATTTTAAATAGACTCTGTCATTTAACCAAAAGCTTGTTTTCTTCTGAGGGAACAAAAACCAACACATGCTCTCTAGCTTTGAATACCATGGTCCTTGCATTTCTATTATACACCTCTCACTTTAAATTCCATTATCACTAGCAGCATGTTTTCAAAGGTTACGGTTTAGCAGCGCTGACATCATTAGTACAAACCCGAATGACATCATTAGTACAAACCAAAAAGATACAGCCACATTTTCCACATTTAAACAGAATATGTCTACACCTCTCACTTTGTGCTTCTTACCAGCATTTGATAATGACTTTACTCCAGCTCAAGATTATCCAGATTTATACATGGTTTTGCTTCATAGCATTTTTTTCTGCTATTGCAACAAAACGTTTTTAAGACTCTTAGTGTCCCATCCATTTTTTTAATATTGTAGGTAAAGATCTTTTACATTTCTTACCTGTTCTCATTTTTATCATCTTATTCTTAATATGCTGATCCTCTAGGTCTAGCCATAAATTACCAACATGCTTTATGTTACATAACTATAGCCCTACCATTTTGTTATGAGAAAATGTTTGTCTACAAAACTTTTGATTTTGTGTCTGTAAGATAACACCAGTTCTGGCAAGTATTTTTTTTTACTTTATATCTGGGTAGACTTTACTTAGTCAAATGTTTGGAATATTGAACTTTTTTATGCTGGCAGAAACAATGGAATAACCACACGAGTGCAGTGTGCTGGCATTACTTTGTGCAAGATAGGGGTACAGTAAGGATTGGGAAATTTACCCTTTCACCACATTTGTGCAATATCATTATTGGCATGAATAAGAAGCAGGAGGTGTGGGTGTGCAGGGGGGCTTGGCCTATGCAAAATAGGTTTCAAATCTTTAGATTTTTTTGAATTGTGTGCAGTTACATGCAGGAAACTTGTATGTATGTATATATAAATATATATATATATATATATATATATATGTGTGTGTGTGTGTGTGTGTGTATATCTATCTATATATATATATATATATATATATATATAGAGAGAGAGAGAGAGAGATACACACATGACTAGTCTTATTGATCACTGATAATCTTTGACAGAAAACATGATGAAAAAGTTGATCATCAATTACATTCATCTGAAGGAAAAAAAGTTTAACAAAAATGATTACAAATGTGTAATCAAATAAATTACATTTACAATAAAAAAAAAAACTGAAAACTCTGGTTTTACATAGGTGACTTTGCTTCCATATCCCAATTGGGGGGGGGGGGGGTCCAATTACAATACCCAAAATAAAATAAACAAACTAAATGGTCACAGAACTGCAGTGAAAGATAAAAATTCCTGAATTATATTAAAGTTCACCTGCTGAAGTTTAACTGCAATATAACTCGACCCCTTCCACAGCTGATGCAAATTAACAAAATGTTTGCACACAATGAATGACTGCCTGTCCAGACTAAAGGTACAGATACAGACACACACACCACACACACACACACACACACACACACACACACACACACACACACACACACACACACACACAGTCAGATCTATCTATTGTGTGTATATGTGTGTGTCTGTGTGTATATATATATATATATATATATATATATATATATATATATATATATATATATATATATATATATATATATATATATATAAAATTAACCGCACTCAAAAAAATTGAACGAAGAAAAGAAATTTTAACTAAGAACTGAACTTTGTGACAATAAAAGCATTAAAAAAAATAGTAAATCACACCAACAACTCTTGTAGAACTTTAGCGCTTTCGTCTTATTTATTATCAAGACTTTTTCAGAAAGACATGTTTCATAAGTATGAGCAACCATTTTCACTTCCTTTATATACATTAGTTCTAGCAGGCCATTTAAATTAACAACAGTTCCTTTCCAATAGTAAAGTGTGAACAAGCAGGGTGCTGTGTGCATTTTCATTAACATTACAATCGCGGTTACATTAGGTAAATTAGTCAGACAGTAATAGCCTTGTGGTGCTGTGTGCATACTAAAAGGGATTGTGTGCAAAAAGGGATCGTGTGCAAAAAAGGGGATTGTGTGCAAAAAGGGACTGTGTGCAAAAAGGGATTGTGTGCAAAAAAAAAAAAAAAAAATTTTTGGTGGGAACCGGGAAGGACGACAGTCATGCTGTGATGATTCTAATATAAACACATTACTTATGAGTCTTTGCCTCCAAAGGTAAGTAAAGAAGGGAATGGAGGAAGATGGAGGAGTCAGGTAGAGAGTCCTACTATGCTTTGGTAGCGGTGTGTGTGTAGAGTAATGTGTGGGTATGCCACCTCATGGGGGAGTGGGAGGAATGCGGTGAGGACTTGAGGGGGGGCTGGTAGTGAGCCGTCCATGACAAGGAGCATATGAATGACAGAGTGTCCCAGAAGACTGTCAGTGCGGATGGTACCAGCTGTGGGCTGGTTTGGATGGTATCACCCCTTGAATGGCTGCATGAAATAGTGAGACCGGGGGGTATAGTTGGTGCGGACAGTGGGGGCTAGCCTGGTGATTGGGAGCATGTGTGTAGGGGGTATGGGGGAGTCAAAAGTCAGAGAGAGAGAGGAAACACATTATATTCACTTGAACAGTTGTAAATCCATAAACACATTAAATCTACTTGCACAATTCTTCAAACCCTCTTGCACAGTTCTTCAAACCCTATCACATTTCAATCTCTATACCATTTAAGTGCACATTTAATGTTCAGTGTCTCGTTGAGACCTGGATAGACATCAGCTCTCAGTTCTATCTGCCATTTTAATTCCAGACTTGCAGGAATGTGTCCATGTCCCCTACAAATTCTGATATTTTTTCCAGCACTGTGAATTTGAATCCTGTGAAGTTTGGGCAAATAGCACTGTGTTTAGCCAAGGCATTCAAACTGTCCTGTTTGTGTATTGCTGCAGTGTGTTCTTTAATACGGCTACTCAGCTTCCTGTTCATTTTGCCGATATAGAAATTCCCACAGTGTTCGCAGAAAGCACAGTAGACTACATTTTTTGTGTTGCAGTCATAGTGGTCATGTAGACTGACAGTTCTGTTGCAGTGCGGGAAGGTGACGTTGTTGTTTTTTCGTATGTGTACACAGGCAACACACTTGCCGCAGTCAGACATTCCCGGTTCTGTCGATACTTCGCTCTGTGGGGATAGGCTTTTATTCCTCTCGAACACACCACCAAAAGAAGAGGTTCATTTGAAACAGAAGTTTGGGGATGTCCCAAGTAACTTTGTCAGACCTTTTTCTCCTCCCAAGATGTCCCAATTGTTGGTGAGGACCCCTCTGATTCCAAACATATCGGTGGAAATTGGAAGGGGGAAACTTGACACCCAGTCCTTTTTGTTCGGTCCGTTCTGTGCCCTTGCTGTGAATCCCTTTTCCAGGATTGGTGGGTACCTGGAGTGTCTGTGCTGTATGATCTCTTGGAACAGGTTGTCCACTAGATACTCTGGGTATTTTCTTTCTAGGAACAAGTTTCTGAGGTAAAAACCTTCCTTGATGAAAACCTCGTCCCTAAAATTAGTCTGGATAACCGGATGAATTGTCCTTTACAATATTCTTTTCATGAAATGGGGATGCTGGCTGCTGAACTCTAGATAGTTATTCCGGAAAGTGGGCTTGCGGTAGATGTTGGAGTCAAACTGTCCACTTTCCGGGTCTATAGTGAGGTGGATATCCAGGAATTGAGTGGTGGTTCTGATATGTCCTACTGTGAGGGTCAGGAAGTCCAGACTCTGGAAAAGGGTTTCCAGAAAATTGCTCAGAGAAAGTCTGTCCCCCTTCCAGACAAAAAAGACGTCATCAATATAACGCCTGTACATTATGGTGTTGTTGAACCCGGGCAGTGATTCAACCTTATCCATTTCCCAGGCACTGAGGACTAAGTTTGCATATGCTGGGGCCATTTTGGACCCCATGGCTACCCCTTTCTGTTGGTGGTAAATCTTCCCGTTGAATTGAAAGAAGTTATTTCTTAATACTGCTTCTGTTAACCTGCATACAGTATTAATCTTAGTCCCTTAGTCCCGGTTCCCACCAAAAATTTTTTTTTTTTTTTTTTTTTTTTTGCACACAATCCCTTTTTGCACACAGTCCCTTTTTGCACACAATCCCCTTTTTTGCACACGATCCCCTTTTTGCACACAATCCCTTTTAGTATGCACACAGCACCACAAGGCTATTACTGTCTGACTAATTTACCTAATGTAACTGCGATTGTAATGTTAATGAAAATGCACACAGCACCCTGCTTGTTCACACTTTACTATTGGAAAGGAACTGTTGTTAATTTAAATGGCCTGCTAGAACTAATGTATATAAAGGAAGTGAAAATGGTTGCTCATACTTATGAAACATGTCTTTCTGAAGAAGTCTTGATAATAAATAAGATGAAAGCGCTAAAGTTCTACAAGAGTTGTTGGCGTGATTTACTATTTTTTTGAATGCTTTTATTGTCATGAAGTTCTTATATATATATATATATATATATATATATATATATATATATATATATATATAGGAACAGTTTATAAGCTTGAAATACTGAAATATCGAAATTCAGTATTTCGAGTTCATAAAGTGGAAGGATTGGAAGATCGCAACCCCAGAAGTGCAAAATTCAAAATCTCAAATGCAGGAGATTTTGAATTAGCGGTTCTGGTGTTGCGCTGTGTTCCTGGATTCAGGTAAGTGTTTATGTTTAAGGTTGTTGGGTAGGGGCTGTAGTGTGTGTTAGTATGTGTTGTTACTGTGATGTGTGTGTGCGAGATGAATGTAGTTTGTGTGGTGGTGTTTTGCATCTGTGAGTATTTAATGCGACCTTGTAGTTAGAATATTTAAGTAGGGGGGCGGGGGGACGCAGCCCCCCCCACTTGGGGGTGCAGGGGCACTTGACCCCCTGCATATAATAAGGGTAGGTGTGTGTGCTTGTTTAGTTGTGTGCATGTGTATTGTAATGGTGTTTGAAAGTGTTGGGAGTTTGAATTTCGTGGTTTTGCGGTTTCTGGATTTAGGGCTTCTGCAGTTCAAGATTTCAGAAGTTCGAGCTTATAAAGTGAATATATATATATATATATATATATATATATATATATATATATATACACATATATAAAGTATATGTATATATACAGAGGGATTCAATAAAGCCTACATGGTAGTTTTTCACTGTGTGCATGTTGTAGCTCGATGTGCACATGGGCGTGGAAAATTTTAGATTCAATAAGTGCTGTGTAGAGGCGTGGACCCCCCTATAAACAAGGTAAATACTGCAGCATGGTAATTACAGCATAAGCAGCTGAAGTACATACTAATTAGTCGATCTAACAAAGTGGTGCTGTTCAACGAGCTATGAAACAACTGTGCAGACTCCGTGCTGGTGTTCCCCATCAATTCCAAAATGTTTGGAACACAGCCATGGAAAGGAGTCTACACAGACAGAATAAAAAGTCAAAGATGTGAGATTTGGACAGACTGGATCTTAACATGTGACAGCATTAGATACAGGCTGGATGCAACAAAATGGGAATAACTATAGCAACATAATCCTTTTTTGTGCCATAACAGAAATGCAGCTTTGCTCCACCCCCCCAAATGAACAGTACACTTGTAAGTAATGCAGACTGATAAAAGTGTAAAAGTGTGCTAATGAAAATAAATATAAAAAACATTAAACAGACTATTCATATTTACGTCAGCATATGCAATATGTAGCTGACAAAATGCAAGCATATCATTTAAAAATCAGTACTCCTCTGTGCAGCTATATTGCAAAGTAATATCATTTCTTCTGTGTTCAGCACATAAACAGTTTGGCTCCCCTTCAGTTTCCCTAGCTACATGGTTGTCATCTGGTATAGATTCAGGGCTGTCAGCAATGTGAAGATGCAAATGAGGTCAGAATTCATTAGAAATACTGAATTCTAAAAAATTGGATCTGTGTAAGGATGTAAATATAGTGCAGGCATTCCCTCAGTGTTTGTGGTTAATTGATGGCAACTGTGAATATTTACATCTGGTGGGTGTGTTAAGTTAGACTTACAGATTGTTGCATGTACATCTGTCAGAGATGGAAATGCAACTAAGCAGTGCACAGTTCACAGGTTCTGTTTCATTAGCATCCTGTCTCCTCTTCATTTGTTGGCAAATTTCTGTGTCAGTTTTTTATTATTATTTTATTATTTTTGGCCATTGTTTGCACAATACAGTGCTTAGTGCAATCACAGGAAATGGAGATATGAATGGAAGGTTTGGCTGTGCTTATCTTGTTTGTGCTGTGTTGTGCAATGGGCAAAAGGGAGGCCTTAAGAATGATTAATAATTAAGGGAATGTCATGTAGCTATTTCAGTAGCAGCATTGCTAAAGTATGACAGTACTGAGTCTGTGGAATATACCTGCTACTTAACTGACTCTGTGGCAGCAGGTGTTAATGCAGTTAATGCAGTGATACATTCCTTTTTGGGGCCAGATGACACTGGATTTGAATACGGGTGCATGTCATACTTTAAAATACTTTTCATTACAGAGTGTTAATGCAATGACATGAATTGTTTATACGAGATGTGTTGCTGTGTGTTGACATACTGCAGTGGTGTTAAGTGGCATTGCACGGGGATAACAGCACCTGTTTGCCACAGCTCACCATTAGAGCTTGATGCACACCTCCACACAAACATGGAGCCCAAAAAGTGAAGGAATCCGTTGCTTCTCCAGCATTACTAAAGTCTGACAGTTTGTATGGAGTCTCTGGAATACACCTGGTATTTAACTGACTTTGTGGCAGCACTTGTTAATGCAGTGATACATTCCTTTTTGGGGCGAGATGGTATTGGGTTTGAGTACAAATGTATCTAATACTTTTAACTACTTTCATATTACCGTTGCTATGCAATGGTGCACAATAAGCACCATCTTGCAATAATGCATTAAAGAAAAGAAATGGGGAGGATAGAACAGTGGTGAAATAGGGAGCAAGCAGGGTGAAGAACAAATGGAAAGAAATACAGAAGTGTGCAGGAGGGAGGTAGGAAAGAACCATAGCTATCCATTTCTTCAACAGTAAAACCTGATAATATATGCAGAATATTAGCTGAATTTGGACTTTCACCACCAGAGAGATGGATGACCACAACACAATCATGTTGCATTGCCAACTGGACCAAACCAAATGGACAACGCAGTGATGCAGCGATAACATTGTCACCTCACAGCAAGAGGTTCTCTGGTTTGATTCACGGCTGGGGTGCCTTCTGTGTGGAGTCTGCATGTCCTCCCTGAATTCATGTGGTTTCCTCCCATGTTACAAAGACACGCATCTGGAGCCTTTCTCCCTGGGCCTCTGCTGAAAATTGGCTTCATTCCAAGTCGGACTTTCCCATTTAACAAATGTTAAATAAATAAAATTAATAATAAAAAAATCAAGTGAGCTAAGAAGACATGTATGCAAAATGGAGAGCTATGTATGGGACAGTAGTTTTTGTGGGACATGTGCTCATTTTTTTTTTGGGAGAGACTGAAATGTTGAGGAAAGGACATACATATGTCTGGGTCTGGTGGGTCTGGTAAGTTGGGTAGGTGAGGAAGCAATTGCAGACAGATAATATGAACAAGACAAGAGACAGGGAAAGTGGTGTACAGAAGAGATCAGTGGACATCATGGATGGGGTGAGGGTGGGGACAGCCAGGACCTATGGTTGTCAAGCTGGGTCACAGTGAGAATTGAGTCCTCACCCACAGGACTGCCATTACTGTCACCTCAAAATACTAAAAGTGGGAGACACCAGAGTGTTTGTGGAGAATAATTACTCACTGTACACCAGGCAGAAGAGGAGTAAATTCATTCCACTAATTAGGGAATGTCAAGACGTGGGTGTGAGATTCAAACTTCTGTATCCAGTTGTCCTTAAAGTATTCTTCCCTGGAGGGACAAAATCATTTTTTGATGAAGTGCATGCTAAGGAGGAAATACAAAAGTTTGTCCAACAAAAAGAAGGAGATTCTGCTTCTTGTTCTTCTGGTATGTAAGACCTCGATCCACCACTGGGTGGAGCACTTGATGCCTCCTTCTCCTCCTCCTGGTACTATGTAAAATGAGGGAGAGCAGCCTCTCCAGCTGCAGTAGGCATGCACCAACAGTGCTGTGCCAAACTATATGAACCATCCCTGGCAACTTAATGCTGGTGATAAACTAAACACCTCTGCCATTGCTTCCGAAGGGAACCACTGGACTTTCTTCTAGGGCGTGACTACCTGAGGAGGCAGGTAGTGCAGGGGCAGCAGAGGTGGTGCTGCCAGGTTGGCTCCCAGATATGCTGGAGAAGTGATGCCATAGCCAATGGAGTGGGGGCAGGCAGATCCTGTGGGGCAGGCCTACCCCACTGTGCTGTGGAGTATTTCATGAGTTACTGTTATGGCACAAACAAGAATGGACTGTTCTTTTTTTTTGGGGGGGGTGCAAAGATGAGTTACTGCTATGGTACAAACAAGGATATGTTGCTGTTGTTACTCTCCTTGATTTGCATCACATCTGTTGTTTGATATTGTGAGGATTATAAAGTCAGAAACTGCAATCTGTATCATTACTTTCTAATGTCTCTCTTTAATGATTTTCTAGTACAAACATATGGTGTTGTTAAACTGAGGGCATGCAGTGATCATCAGTACTTTTGAGAGGCATGACTGTGTGAATCTTTAATGCCTGAGGCCTACTGCATACTAATTGACATATGTTAATATAATTTCTGTAGAAATCTCCCACATTTTACTTGCTTACTGTACCAAGTGATGAAATATAAGGATATGCCATAATATTATTAAACAATACACTCCAGGTTCAGGACTTACCTTGTAAGTGCAGCTGTAGCCACAGTGTTAGTTCAGGGCTGACTCTGTCTGATGCAAGCAGCACATAGTCAATACATGGGGAGGTAAAGGTAGTGCGAGTTGCCTGACATCAATCTTACTATATATAGCAGGAATGTTTTAGGCCCCTAGGTGGTCAGTGT
Source organism: Protopterus annectens (assembly GCF_019279795.1). Lineage (NCBI taxonomy): Eukaryota > Metazoa > Chordata > Ceratodontiformes > Protopteridae > Protopterus > Protopterus annectens. The sequence continues at coordinate 1,268,282,944 of NC_056747.1, forward strand.
GTATGCTATGCATTGTCTGTTAGCCAATGCAAGGGCAAACTGAGCACGCCTATGTTGGCCTACACCCACAGCAGCTGGTGTTTCCTTTCTGACTCCTCATCTGCCTGTGGCTGTGGTGACCTTGACATTGGGGGTGGGATGTGTGCCCCTTCCCCTTGCTGATCCTGCAGCAGCTGTTTCCTCAGGATTATGTTATGTAGCATGGCACATACTGTGAAGATTTCTGTATATATCCATGGATTGCACTGCAGGGGTCCTTAGATGTTTCTAGGCACTAGAACCATAACTTTAGCAGCCCAAATACATGCTCGGTGACATTTCTGGTTTGAGCATGTGCCTCATTATGGCATTTTTCTGTGGATATGTGTGCATTTCTGGTGGCTGTCATCAGCCACGGTTCCAGTGCATAGCCTGCATCCCCCAGTAAATGATCCTGTGGGATATCCCCCAGCAAACATCTGGTACAGGTGGGAGGTGTGCCAGATATGTGAGTCATGGTAACTGCCAGGGTTACCAGCAGACATGTTCAAGATGATTCCCTTTGCATTACACTCTACTTGGCAGCTGATAGAATGGTAGCTCTTTCTGTTAATGTACAGCCTACCCTGTTTTCCAGATGGCGTCTTAATTTTTATAAGTACAATCTATGGTGCCCCAGTACTTCAGGGTAGTGCTCTACCTGGCAGAACTGTTGCATATTTCTAGCCCTATCATCAGAACTATGGGGAAAATATATATGTGCTCACTGACATGTTGAAGCATAGCATTCAAGAACTGGTGGAGGATCCTGAATGCTGATACCTGTTACACCCCTAGCATGTCACCTGTTGGTCTCTGAAAGGTACCTGTAGCTAAGATTCTAAGGGCTACACATACCTTAGTTTCTACTGAGATGGGTTCCCCTTGGTTGGCTCTGAGTTGAGGACAGCAGAGGTTGGAGAATTCCTGTAGTGTGTTTCTGTCCACCCTGTATCGCTCCACAATTTCATGTCATGTAGGTTGTGAAAAATTAAATGGGGCCTGAAAACTCTTCTCCTTCTTGGCCTAGGCCTATTGGCAGCAGTGGCAGCAGCATTTGCTTCATCCTGTAGCACATACAGAATGGATTAAAGCAGAAGTAGCCCTCAACATTCTATCTGTGTAGACTTTCCGTGTCTGTACTCCAAAAATTTTGAAATTTGCAGGAAAAAACAGCATAGAGTGCACATGGATGTTTTCTAGCTTGTTGAATAGCTCCATCATGTTGGATTGGTTGATTAGCTTGCAGTTCAGCTGCTTATGCTGTAATTAGCATCTTTGAAATACAGACAAAGACAGATGCAATCCATTAATAAGCTACACCATATAAAAAAGGTAACCATGTAGCGAGCCAAACTGATGGTGAGAAGAATTGTATACATTTGGAAGACTGCAAAAATGCTTTTTCTTCAGGATATTTCTGTACAGAGGAGTACTGAACTTCAGCAGATATGCTCCCATTTTGTTACCTGCATACTGCATATGCTGGAATGTATTTAAGACTAATGTGAAGCAAAGGCTTTTACAGTTTTATCTGTATGCATTAGTTAGAAGTGTACTGATGACATGGGCATGTTTGTAAAGCCATTTCAGAGGTACAAATGACTGACAACAAATGAAAAAGGAATACTGTGTGATAAATATGTACAAATGCTTCAGGGACAGGTCTTTTGATAGCACTTGTAGCATTTCAACGATATTTTGTTAGCAAAATGGGTTATTTTTCTGTTCTTTTGTGGGGGGCATAGATGAATTACTGTTATGGCACAAACAAGAATGGACTGTTCTTTTGTGGGGGAGCAAAGGTGAGTTACTGCTATAGCACATATAAGGGTTTGTTGTTCTTGTTACTCTCCTTGTTTTGCATCCGGCCTGTTGTTAGAATTTCACATCTCTAAACTGTTTTGTGTTTCTCCAGTGGGTAATACTGACTGGCTACCTTTTCTGTTTTATCTGGAAACAGTTATTTTGTAGTTATGTGATACCTATGTATATTATACTTCTGTTGTCTTTTAGGACACCTACATGTATACCACTAAGTCATGTAAATCTATGGAGACCCCTCCCCTTCACCGATGCCAAAAACCAAGTAATAGTTTATGGGTTTAGGTAACATGGTGCTTTTCTGCTGGAAAGGGAATGGGGAAATATGGCACATAGGATGCAGATATGTCAGTAAATTGTCCAGGATGTCAATGCCGTGGGTGACCATGGCAAAACATATGAACAGGTGTGCCACAGGGCCACTGACATGATCACATCTGCATGGAGGTAAGTGGCTACAGTGGGCCTTGACCAATTGGTCACTGGGAGAGGGCCTGCTAGGGAACCACCACTAACCACCAATGAACAGTTCTGGTCAATATCAGAAATCCAGACAGCTCCCAGGAGAGTGCAGTACAGTATGTCCTGGACATGGGTGCAACACGTTCAGTGACAGCAAGCATGTTCCAGGAGGAGCTTCCAAGTATACTTTGTTATCTGAGCAGTTGAATACTGTTGTATAGTAAAACAATTGAAATGAATAAGTTAATTCTGTGCCATATGCCTTTTTTTGTGGGGGGTGAAGATTGCTGCAGTTATAAGCATAGGATGGAATTGTTAGCCGTTTTCTTGTTGAAAGTAGAGTTAATGCACATATAAAGGGGTAAATGTATTGCCTTCATGTTACTATTAATTGTGATGATATGGTCCTTACTCTTGCTTAACTTCTTCCAGGACCATCTGGACTACAGTACTGCTGAACAATTTAAAGAAATATTGTGTGTGATTTTGATCTCAGGCCTGTTGTGCATTGCTATACTGTCTGTAATAGTGGCAGCACTGTTAGTTTGTTAGTATATACTGCACTATAGTAGTGCAGGTGTTAATATATTCATGTGCTCCTTGATTTTTATCACAAGTGATCATGACAGTGGGAGTGTTGGCCCTGTGCCACCTGATGTCAGTCTATCAGCAGACTCTGATGATGATGGTGGACAAACTGACTGACAGTCGAGTGGGGTGCAGAGGTTGAATCTGATACAGAGGTTGACATACAGCCACCCCCTGAATGTCCATTGAACACAGCCAGTAGGCCTACACCTACCCAGTCCACTCAGCACACAGATATTGGACAAGTGGAAGGTGAGGAAATTGGTCAGGGAAGTATGGCTACTGTGGCTTCAGTGCCTGTTGAGTCTGGCCTTACCCAAAGTGTGGGCAAGGTGCCACACAGAAGGATTGATAAGGGTGCCTGCTGTCCCTCCTGCACCTGGTGCAGGTGTCACTTCCTGTGCCACTTAGCATATGTTTAGGGCCATCATGGAGACACAAGCATGTTCCCATAGGTGCTCCAGACAAATGCATAAGGTTATGGATGTGACACAGTATGACATACATGACTACCTCCACTGTGTTGCCAATTCACTGGATCAGAAGAATGACACTTTGGAATGAGGGGTGTCTGTCATGGAATGACCAGTGTCTGTGATGGATCATCTGCTGGGAGGGGAACAACATCCTTGTGGCTGTAAGTCAGCCACATCGTCTGCTTCCAGCCAACGTAGCTGTTCCCCATCACAATCCCATAGTGGAAGTACTTCCACTGCTCCATCAGTGAGTGCGCTGTCCAAACCCAGACTAGACAGGCATGGGGTCATGGTCCTGGACATCCCCATGAAGGGATCCCATTCAGCTGACATCAATCAAGTTCAGGTAGTAGCACTGCATCTGACCTTGGGCATGGAGGTGCCAGTGGAAAACCTGGCAGAGCCAGTTCTCATATTCAGGGGCAACAACAATGAGCTACCACCTCTACCATGCAAGGTACTGATATACCAAGATGTAGAGCTAGCACAGAGTTTAGCTGTATTCATGCAGACACTCACACACCAATTCACCTGGAGGACGCCTACAGACACACATATAACAGTTACTCATTTTGTCTCACTGGCCATTTGTTTTTTTATCCTAAATGTTCATAGGTTCATAGGTGTGTGCTAGGCTGATGGCCTTAGGGCCTTTACAAGCCTAGTCATAGGATTACCCTGGCATCGTGCCACCCAACTTTAGTTCCCAGTGCCTCTGTTGAGTACAGCCACTGGAGTTATCCCCAGGATGAATTTTCTATTTCCCATCCACTCATCAAGATTTCTCTTGAAGAGGGTCAGCGAGGTGCTCTACTTGACCTGTATGGGAAGTCTATTCCATAGCATGGGCAGTCTCTCGGTTATGAACCTGTCCCTCCAGTATGTTCTGTTGATTGTGGTAATGAGGTTGAGGTCTCTGGAGTGTGTGATGTGAAGGGATTGGGATTTCTTTAGATGTAGCATTTCTAACAGAGCTGGGTCAGACATGGCTTTGTAAGTCAAGCAGAGATTGCCTCTAAGTAGACAATATGAGACAGAGAATAGCTGGAGTTTTTTGATTCTGTCCATATAGGACAAGTGTTTAAGGCCTATGATCTTCTTTGCGAGATACTTTTGCAGCCTCTCCAGTTGTTGTAGGTGTCTAGTGAGGTACATGCCAAATGGGGCATTGTACTTGATGATTGGCCCAATGAGGGAAGAGTAGAGGGAGACAATGACCTCTTTCTTCCTGGATGCAAAACCCTTAGTAATGAGATGTGCCACATAGAAGGACTTTCTGACCAAAGTGGCAATGTGATGATAAAAAGAGAGGTTGTTGTCAACCTGTGTTCCCAGATCTCTTATAATGCGTTTTGTGTTCAGTGGACTACCATCAATGTAGTAATTCATGGGAACTGGGTTTTTCCCAAAGGGGATGATGACACATTTTTTGACATTGAGCTTAAGGCCATGGTTCTGACACCAGTCGTTAGTCTCAGTGAAGCCATTCCGTAGGATGTCAACAGTACTTGGGGAGTTAATAATAGCTCCCAACTTGCAATTGTCTGTGAACTTTGTCATCCAGAGTCCCTTTTTGTTGGCCTGGACTTCAGAGAAGTAGATACTAAGCAGGGGAGGACCCAGGACTGAACCCTGTGGGACTCCAATCATGACTAGTTGGCAGTCTGACTTAGAGTCAGCTACTTTCACACTGTGGGTTCTATCTGTGAGCCAGTTTGCAATCCACCTAGTGATATAGAGGTTGATGCCTAGCTTAGGGAGTTTTTCTATGATTCCTGAGAGGGGAATGACATCAAAGGCCTTGGCCAGACCAAGGTAGGCTGTATGAACCACCTTGCCTTCATCCACAGCTCTGGTGACTGACTCAAAGAAGTCAACCAAGTTGAGCAGGCATGATCTACCCTTCACAAAACCAAACTGTGTAGGATCCAGAGTTTTGTGATTCCCTATATCCTTGTTTATTAGGTCCATGATGATGTGTTCCAAAGCTTTGCATATCAGACTAATGGGGTGATAGTTCCCAGGGTCTATAGTCACTCTGAGGGATGACTGCAGCAGTGTGCCTTTCAGCAGGGACAAAGCCTGAAGTGAGGCTGTGATTGAACAGGGAACACAGGTGAGGTGACAGTTCACTCTGTAGTTTATGTAGAACACAGCCAGTGATATTGTCAGGTCCCATAGAAGCTGTATTCTTGGCCTTGGACAGTGCTGTTTTAACCTGTGCAGCAGTAATACTGGGTGCCTGGCAATCTAATGGTATTGTGATTAGTCCTTTGGGGGGGGGGTAAAGTTGGCACTGAATTTGTCAGTCAGTATATTGGCAATATCTGTTGGCTTGGTATAGGAGGTACTATTGTGCAGTAGGTCAGAGCAAATCTGGGTATTGCCATGGAGATGTTTTACATAACTGTAGAAGGCCTTGTGGTTGTCTTTACTATCTGCTGCAATTCTGTTTTCATAGCTAGCTTTAGAGGATTTGATGAGGGATTTCAACTTTTTGTTGAGGCTGATAAAGGAGTTTTTCCAGTCTTGGGACTTCATCTTATTTCGCACCAGTTTCCTCCTTCTGTTGTAGAGTTTGATTATGGCAGGGGACCACCAGATTGGCTTCCTTTTTTTTTGAGGAGAACATCTTGGTTCTATAGGGTATGGCGATATCCATGCTCGTACAGTGCATTGGTGTATGATTCGGCAGTCATGCAACTATTCTCCATTTGCATGGGTGTCATGAAGTTAGCCACCTCTGTTTTTAGGAGCCTAAAGTTAGCTTTGGAGATGTTTTTCATGGTGGTTACCTTTATGGGGTGGGGTGGGGTGGGAGGGATGTGGATTTCCAAGGTGATTAGTTTGTGGTCGGATTTAACCAGGGAGGAGCTGACTATTTGTGTAGTGCAATGGTCACCCATGTTAGTAATGTCCAGGTCAAGAATGTTGCTACCTCTAGTGAGGGTAAGAACGAGCTGGTCCAGGGCATTGGAATTAATGAACTCCAGGAAATTCAAGTGTATTGGTACATGAGTAGTGTTAACAGTTAATGGAGGGGTAATTGAAGTTGCCTAGTACGAGAGTGTTAGGATGGACCCTAATATTCTCCAGGGTGCTTAGGAACATGTAGTGTGAGTCTGTTTTATATTTTTTGGATTCAGGGATACAAAAGCTGTGTCTGATGCTCAGGGTGTGTAGCTAACTTAGTGCTTAGTATATCTACATTTGTGTTGTTGAACAGGTAATTCTACCTTTGACTTATATTGGCCTTGGAAAGTTAGACAGCTGATAGCATACAATTTCACAGCTTTATAGTGAATGTTCATGTTAGGGTTATGAAGTCAGATGCTGCAATGTGTATCATTACTTTCTAACATCTCTCTTTAAGGATTTTCCAGGACAAATGTATGGTGCACATCATAAGTCACACCATCATATTCAGATCTTAGGATTGTATGGCACTACTGTAGTCAACCCTCATCAGAAGAGTATAATGCTCTTTTTTGCATGTACCTCAACAGACACATGCAACAGCTGGAGACACCACAGGGCTTTCTCAGCAAGATAACAAGGCCTACAAACCATGCCATTATGCATATGGATAGATTAAAAGCCATGTCACTGTAATCTGTCTGGTATAGGATGAATAACCTCTGCCTGGCCTCCTGACCAGTGACTGACCATGCTCTGTTGGAATGACTACACATCAAAAATCTGATATAGCTGATGACCTCAGCAGTGTCTGTTGAGAATATGGTAATAACAGTGTCCCACATGCTGTGATAAAATGATCTCTGTAATTTCAAACAAGAGTACACACATACACACACACAGTTGACTGCAATGAGAATAGAACCCCTATCTATCTAAGTACACAGACTACAGAACACAGTACTTAATGCAAGCACCACAGCACAAGTCTGACTTTAGCAAGACTGCAGCTGAACTTATAGTACATGACATCAGTAGTGCACGTGTGAGACAAGATGTTGGCAGGCCTGCATAGGTTCATAGCTTCATAGCTTTATACAGGAATACTACCACAATGGCCTGGGTCCATAGGTTCCTAGGTTCCTAGGAGGTTACTAGGTTAATGGCCCCAGGTCCTTTTCAGTCCTAGCCAAGTTGTACAATTGTTCCCTTATATACCAAGATATGTAGTCCATATTTGCAAATCCATGATCGGAAAAGGTTGCTCCTGTCTAAGAGTGACATAAGTGAAACCCTTGCTGTAAATTTATGATTTACCATCCAATTGTCCAGGTTACACTTAAATAGGGTCACTGAGGAGCTCAGTTTGTTCCATAGGAATGGCAATCTCTGGGAGACATATCTGTCTCTCCAGCATGTCCTGTTGATGTCGCAGGCTAGGTTAAGGTCCCTAAAGTGAGTGAGTCTTCTCCCATTTGATTTGTGGAGGTGAAGCATTTTGATTAAGGCAGGGTTTGAGACTGGTCTATAGGCCAGTCACAAGTCACCTCTCAGCAGTCAATACAATACAGAATACAGTGACAGGGCCTTCAGTCTATCCATGTAGGTAATATGCTGGAAGTCTGTGGATTTTCTTAGTGAGAAACCTCTGATGTCTCTCCAGCTGATGCAGGTGTCTGGCGAGGTATATGCAACAGTGAGCATTGGACACTAGTATTGGTCTGATGATGGAAGAGTACACTGGAGTTATAACATCCTTAGTCTTGGATGCTATGCCCTTACTTATGAGGAGTGCAATGTAAAGGGCCTTCCTTACCACTGTGGACACATGATGATCAAAGCTGATGTTGCTGTCAACCTGCATTTCCAAATCTCTCACAACTGGGTTGGAACATAAGGGGGTATTATTAATAGTGTAATTTGCAGGAACTTCTCCTTTGCTGAAAGGAATACTAGCATTATTTTGGGTGGCTTTGGAGACAATCATTTATGTATGTAAGCCCATTTTGTAGTATATTGGCATTGTTTGGGGATTCAATGATTGTACCCAGTTTGCAGTCATCAGCAAACTTGGTTAGCCACAGGCCATCTTTTTTTACCTGATTTTCTGAGAAATACATTCTAAATAGTAGGGGACCAACCACAGACCCTTGTGGGACACCACATGTAACTGGTCTGCTGGTAGAGGTGGAATCCCCACCTATGATTGTATGCACTCTGTGAGCCAGTTGGCTACCCATCTAATGGCATATGGGTTAATCCCCAACTGGGTGAGTTTTGCAATGATGTCTGAGTGGGGGATTGTGTCAAAGCTCTTGGCCAAGTTGAAATAGGCAGTATGTACTGATTTGCCTTCATCCAGGACATTGGTGACACTCTCAAAGAATTCCACTAGGTTTAACAGGCATGATATGCCCTTAACGAAGCCAAACTAGGTTGGGTGAAGAGTTTGAAGGTCACCAATGTCCTTGTTGATAAAGTCCAGGATTATTATCTCCATGGTCTTACAGACAAGGTTGTTCAGGCTTATGGATGTATAGTTCCCCAGATCGGTTGAGCGACCCCTTCTATGCAAGGGGATTACAGTTGCTGTTTTCTACTCTGCCGGGACAAAACCAGTACTCAGACTGCAGTTGAAGAGAGTATCCAGTGGTTCTGCTAACTTTTGCTTTAGGCTGTTTGGTAACAGTCTGGGATGTTATCCAGTCCCATGCAGGCTATGTTTTGGCATTGATGAGTGTGGTTATGACCCATACTTTGGAGGTAATAGATAGAAAACTATTGACAGGTGTGCTTTGGGGTATAATTAGTGGAGACAGGGGCATGAACTTTTTGCCAAACCTGTCTGCTAACAGGTTGGCTATGTCCTCAGGTCCAGTATGAGTGGTACCGTCCACTGTGAATTTGGTGCAAAGCCGGGCCTTCCCCTTTACATTACAGACATAGCTAAAGAATGCCTTGTGATTATCTTTAGCTATCAATGTAAATTTAGTTTATAATTAGCTTTAGAGGACTTTGCAAGATGTCTAATTTGCTTGTTCAAGCTATGGAGGGTATTCATCTGCTGAGACTGTTCCTTCTTATTCCTAGACATCAGTTTATTTCTCTTGTTGTATAATCTATTTATGCTAGATGTCCACCAGGGTGGGTTTTTTTGTGAGCAAGATTTGATCCGTTCTGGTACAGCTAAGTCTATACACTTGTAAAAGTGTTTATACAGAGCATTTGTGTACACCTCCATATAAGAGTCTTTGTTGTCAGTGCTGGCAGGAGGTTTGATACTATTTATGACATCATTTAGGAGGCTATAGTTTGCGATGAAGAAAATTTTCAACCTTTTGGATCCTGATGGGGGTCAGATGCAATTGTTACATTGAACATGACTGATTTATGGCCACATCCTATCAGGAAGGGTGCCAGACATGGGTGGTGCAGCAATCTCTCATGTTGGTGAGTACTAGGTCAAGGACATTTAAGCACCTTGTGGGGGTGCAGACTAACTGATCCAGAGCATTCATGTTTGCAAAGTGTAAGGATCATAGGGTAAGCATGTTTGAGATCATATATGTATCCCAATCGATGAAAGCATAGTTAAAGTTACCCCTGCCTAGGGTGATTGGCTGTATTATAAGTGACTCAGGTAGGTCCAGGTAGGCTGTGTGGTTTTTCATGGTTCATGTTGGTGGACCTGTAGCTAACAATGACATGGGGGGGGGGTCTTTCCTACAGTTAGTTGGACTTGGAGTAACTCTAGGAAGTCATACTGCTTAACAATTCTCGAGGTGTATTTGTCTTTTAGTAACATAAAAACTCCTCCTTTGATTCTTTCCTGCTCATTTTGTAGCCTGAATGTGTGGAAGACATTATAGCCTTTCATGGCTGGAATACTTTCTGTGGACCTAAACCATGTCTCTGTGACTGCACAGACATTGACATCTTCCCATTCCATTCAGTATAGTTTCTGCTTTAGACTCCTAGCATTAACGAGCATACCCTTGAGTTTGTCATTTCAGGATATTTTTACATCAGGAATTTTGTTCTTATGACATTGCCTAAAAAAGGCACTATGGGGGAAGCAAGTACCTTGGCCAGTAATTGAAAGGCAAGAGGTGACAAATGAAGACTATCCCTAGCAAAGCAGCATGGTCTGTCGACCATATCATCTGAGGCTTACAAATACTGGATCCCCCTGGACTTGACACCAGTAGCTAAGCCAATTGTTGAAGTTGATAATTATTTTGTTTGTATTGAGGCATCATCCTGGGTGAAGGTAGAATGCTGCTTAGGGCTACTAATCTGGCTAATCTGAGAGCTGTCATATCTCTCTTCATATAGTCCAGTGAGGTATGTCTCAAGTTATTTACTCTAACATGGAGTACGACAGAGGTGCAACTGTGCTTGTTGTTGAGAGGCTTGAGTGAGTGCATGAATTTGCAGATCCTGGCACCTGACAGGCAGCGGACTATGACTTTCTCCTTGTACAACCTGGTGAGGGAGAGATCTATGTATCTCAGTAGGGATTTGCCTATGACCAATACATTGGTTTTGAGGTGTTTTGCTTTAAGGATTTAATGGGTGAGACACTGATACATTTGTTTTTATGGGTAGTGGGTTCTGTTGGGACTGTAATGTGTGTAGAAGGTTTGCATTTGGCAGGTTTCGGCTCTTTTGTTAAGCTTCTAATGAGTACCTCTGTGTAAGTGTTTTTTTTTTGTGCACTTGGTTTGTTGAGGAGGTGAAATGTGTGTACTGACAACCTGTTTGGTATCTGGTTTGTTGTTACCTGAGAGAGAGAAAGCATTTATTCTAGATTTATTGTATACTTGCATCTCTCACATATTGTATTTGTAAGTTTTAGGAGTACATGGTTATCACTATACATGAGGAAATAGAAGCCTTGCTGTGTAAAAACACAAGTACCCTTATATTTAGATGGTCTTTTTTAGCAGAGCAATTTTGTGAGCATCACATCTGGACCTGTCTATGAGGGACATATGTACCACCCCAGAGGTGACATAACAATTACCCAACCACTTGAACAGAGTCATTGAGAAGCACTGCTTCACATGCAGTGGGATCCTATAACAGAAAAGTGTGAGTCACTGGAGGATATATCTGTCTCCCCAGCATGTTTTATTTCTCTCACAGCTAGTTTGAGAACCCTGGGCCAAGTTATTCCTGCCCCATGTGATTTGCAGATGTCTAGCATTTCCAGTGGGTCAGGGTCTGAGACTTCTCTGTAGTTCAGGCATAGGTCACCTCTCAACAGTTTGTAGGATACTGAGGACAGTGGCAGATCTTGTAGCCTTTCCTTGTATGTGATGTTTGGATAGCCTGCATTCTCCCAGTCACAAACTTCTATTTCTTCTCCAGTTGTTGCAGTTGTCTGGTGGAGTACAGACAGAAAGGAGCTGTGTACTCAATTAGTGGTCTGATAAGGGTGGAGTAGAATAGAGCTATGAACTCCCTGGTCTTGGATGTGATGTCCATATATATGAGGCAGCAATGCAGAATGTGTGTAAAGTGTAGATTGCTATGAACATGTGTTCACAAGTCTCACAGCACTGTGTTTGAGCTGAGAGGGGTGCTATGTATATCATAATTAGCAGGGGTACTTCAATCCCAAAGGAGACAATGAGACATTGTTTGCTGTAAGGTTCAGTATGTGAGTTTGGCACCAATCATTTGTCTCTGTCAGCCCCTTCTGTAATATGTTACCTTCATGGGGGAGTCTATATGAGTGCATCCAATTAACAGTCATCTGCAAACATGGTAAACCACAGGCCATGTACCATTACCTGTGCTTCAGGGAAGTAGTTTCCAGATAGTCCATAGGATCATAGTATTACAGGAGGTTACTAGGCTATAGGCCCTTAGGCTTCTATAAGCCTAGCCATGCTATACCCTTGTTCCCTTATGGACCAAGATATATAGTCTATGTTTGCATGTGAATCTAAGATCTGCAACAGCTGCCCCTGTTTAAAAGGGACATAGATGAAACTCCCAGTGTAAATGGGGTCTATATTAAAAGCACTAATGTTCACAAATGCGAATACAAGTACATCGACACATAAACATTGAAGTACAACAAGAGCGAAAGACGTAAACAGCGAAAATCAGAATGACGAACATATTTCAGAAAACAACAGTGCCATACAGGTAAGGAAAACCTATGTAAACAAACTTCAATAAACTCACTTTTGCAGGGGGGCAAACGCCCCTGCACCCCTCACACATGCCCTACTTAAATATACCAACTCTGAGATCACACTACAGTGGGGAAAAGGATATATTTTCTCTTCCCCAAAATCACCCTGCTGGTCAAGGAAATACGTTTAGCATTCTGATTTTCGGTGTTTACGTCTTTCTCTCTTGTACTTCGATGTTTATGTGTCGATGTACATGTATTCGCATTTGTGAACGTTCATGCTTTTAATATAGACCTGTGTAAATGTATAGTTTCCCATCCAAATGTCTAGCTTATGCTTAAATAGCATCATTGAGGAGCTCGGTTTTTACATGAATTGGGAGTTTGTTCCAGAAGAGTGGCAACCTCTAGGAGACATACAGTATCTGTCACTCCAGCATGTCCTGTTAATATCACAGGCTAGGTTAAGATTGCTAGAGTGAGTGAATCTTGTCCCATTGGATTTATAGATGTGCAGCAACACATCAAGGCAGGGTCTGAGACTGCTCTGTAGGCCAGGCACAAGTCACCTCTAGGCAGTCTATACAATACTGAGTAAAGTGATAGGGCTTTCAGTCTGTCTGTTCAGGTCATGTGTTGTAGGCCCTGAATTTTCTTGGAGAGAAACCTCTGAGGTCTCTCCAGTGTGTGCAAATGTCTGGTGAGGTACATACATTATTGGTCTGATGAGAGCCGAGTACAGGGGAGTTATAACCTCCTTAGCTTTGAATGCTGTACCCTTGCTTATGAAGTGTGCAATGTAGAAAGCTTTCCCTACTACTGTGGACACCTGATGATCAAAATTAAGGCTGCTATCAACTTGTGTTCTTAAATCTCTCACCACTTGGTTTGAACATAGGGGGTATTATTAATGTTGTAATTAGCAGGGGTTTCTCCTTTGCCGAGGGTGATGATCATGCATTTTTTTTTTTGCATTTAGTTTAAGTCAGTGGCTTTGACACCTATCATCTGTTTGTATAAGCCAATTTTATAGTATGTTGACATCTTTGGGGGATTTGATGACTGCACCCAGTTAGCAGTCATCAGCAAACTTGATAAGCCATAGGCCATCTATTTTTGCCTGGACTCCTGAGAAATAGATACCAAATAGTAGGGGGCCTAGCACATATCCCTGTAGAACACCACTTGTAACAGGTCTGCTAATAGAGTTGACATCCCCAATTTTGACAGTATGTGTTCTGTTTGCGAGCCAGTTGGCAGCCCATCTTGTGACATAAGGGTTAATCTCCAGCTGGGTGAGTTTCTCAATGATGCTTGAGAGTGAGGGATTGTGTCAAAGGCCTTGGCTGGGTCAAGATAGGCAGTCTGAACTGTTTTGCCTTCATCCTTGGCCTTAGTGACATTCTCAAAGAAGTCTACCAGATTTAGCAGGCAGGATATGCCCTTAATGAAGCCAAACTGGGTCACATCAAGCGTTTGAAGGTCACCTATATCCTTGTTGATAAGATCCATAATGATTCTCTCCATGGCCTTGCAGATAAGGCTGGTTAGGCTTATGGGTCTATAGTCCCCTGTGTTGGTTGAGGGACCCCCTTTGTGCAAGTGGATTACGGTTGCTGTTTTCTACTCAGCTAGGCAAAGCCAGTGCTTAGACTGAGATTGAAGAGTGTGCTCAGTGGTTCTGCGAACTCCTGTTTTAGACCATTTAATAAGCAGCCTGGGATGTGGTCCAGTCTCATAGTGGCTGTGTTTTGGTCTTGGAGAGTGTGGCTATGACTTGCTCTCTGGAAATAGTAGGCAGATGACTGGTGACAGGTATGTTATGGAGTATGATTGGTGGGGATAGGGGGTGAAGTTTTTGTTAAACCTGTCCGCTAGCAAGTTGGCATTGTTCTCAGGTTCAGTATAAGTGGTACTGTCCGCAGCTAGTTCAGCAGAAAGATGGGCCTTCCCTTTTAGATTTCAGATGTACCTAAAGAATGCTTTGTGATTTACCTTAGCTAGGGATGCTAGCTGAGTTTTATAATTAGCTTTAGAAGACTTTACAAGATGTCTAATCTGCTGTTTATGCTTTGAAGGGAGTTCTTCATTTGCTGGGACCATCCCCTTGTTTTTTGACAGCAGTTCTCTTTCTTTGTTGTAGAACCTATTTATGATGGATGTCCACAGGGTGGCTTATTTTTTTGTGAGGATTTTGATTTGATCCATTCTGGTATGGCTGAGTTTATACATTTATATAGGTGTGTATACAGGACATCTGTGTCACCTCAGTATAGGGGTCATTACTGTCAGTGTGGCAGGGGTGTGAAACTATTGTTGCCATTGCTCAGTAGGTCATAGTTTGCTTTGGAGAAATTTATTAACCTTTTTGATCCTGAGGGTGGGTCAGGTATGATTATTAAAAAACGAGACTGATTTATAATCGGACTTTACCATAGAGGGCCCCCACACATGGAGTGGTGCAGTGATCCCCCATGTTGGTGAGTACTATGTCAAGGATGTTAAAGCCCTTTGTGGGGGTGCTGACTATCTGTTCCAGAGCATTTGTGTTAACAAAGTCCAGGAACCTTTGGGCAAGTGAGCTTGTGCTCATATATGTTACCCTATTGATGAAAGGATAGTTAAAGTCACCCTTGACCAGTGCATTTGACTGTACTGAGAGTGATTTAAGTAGGTCCAGGTAGGCTGTGTAGTTTTTGTGGCTCATGGTGGGGGATCTATATCTAACAATGATGTGGAGGGGGAGTCATACTGTTTAACCAGTATAGAGGTGTATATGTCTTTAATGAATATGGATACTCCTCCTTCCTTGTTTTTTTCATGTTCCTTGTGTGATCTGAACATGTGGAAGGCATTGTAGCCCTGCATGGTAGGGGTACTCTCTGAGGCTTTGAACCATGTCTCTGACTGCGCAGAGATCAGCATCTTCCAGGGTGAGAAGTGCTTTAAGTGAGAGCAGTTTCTGATTTAGTTGAGGGCCCAGCACATATCCTTGAGGTATTCCATTGATAAGTGGCTAATGTGGGGGGGGGTGCAGTTCCTGCCTTTGAGACTGTGTGTTCTGTTGGTGAGTCAGTTGGCTATCCAGCTAGTACTACATGGCTTAATTCCCAAATGGGACATTTTCACTATGAAACATGAATAGGGATATTGTCAAAGGCCTTGGATATCCAAACATAAGTGGTGTGTCTTGTTATCTGTCATCCAGGTCTTTGGGGTCAGTATCAAAGAAGTCCACAAGGTTCAATAGGCAAGCTCTATCCTTGAAAAATGCAACATGGGTCGAGTCATGTGTTGAAAGTCACCTATGTCCCTAAAAATAAGGTCCATGCTGATCGCTTCTCTAGCCTTGCAGATAAACCTTGTTAGGCTTATGGGTCAATAGCTGTAGTTCTGCATGTTACCAGACTGATGTGCATTACATACAATGCAACATTTGATATTACTTTCTGTAGTACAGGTGATATCTGTGTGGAAAAAGTACTGAGAAACCAGGGTAGCAGTGCTTGGGGGGGGGGGCAACACATGGCTGTATTGTCAATATATGATAAAGTGTGAGATAGGGCATATCATATACAAGAAATGGACAATAAACAGCAGTAATACTTAATAATATGTAGTTCTCCATAGTGCGGCAAACAGTGGGTTTGAGCAGTGGTTATCAAAGTGTATACACATGTGAGATACTCGTGTTTGCGCATAGCTAAGCACTATGAAATACACCTGCTACTTAAGTGACTCTGTGGCAGCACATGTTAATGCATGGATACATTCCTTTTTGGGGCCAGATGGTACTGGGTTTGAATACTTCTCTCTCTCTCTCTCTCTCTCTCTCTCTCTCTCTCTCTCTCTTTTTTGTCCAGTGTTTGTAGGAAACAGAGAAAAAATGAATGGCAGATTTGGCTGTGTTTATCTGGGTTGCGTGAAGTGGAGCAGTGGGGAAAGTGGACAACTGGATCCCCAGGAAACAGACAGGATCCTGACAGTAGTGAACTGCAACATAAGTGTTTTCTCAACCCTCTTCTGGCAACAGGTCTAAATGTAGGACTACCATAGATATGGTCCTGGGTTCGAACACAGCATATTCCATACACTTTTAGTTTTGTCCCAATTCCCATTATGTATTATCACATTATTATCATATGTGGGTATACTGTGTACTGTATTCCTGTAAGTTTATTTCTGCTATCTGGACAGGCATGGCCTTCACATTTGTCTAACATAGATACACAACTGCCTGTGTAATTTTTCACTGCTTTCCACTGTTGTGCACCGCTTACCTTTAAGCAAACACAGGACTCAGGTGTGCACACTGCCGAGCACCATGTTTGCGTGATGGTAAGCGGTCTGCAATATTTCAAACAATGTGTGCACTCACAGTAGACATGATAACTGGAACTGGCAGGAAACAATCATTCTCCATTGCTCTTGATCCATGGTAGACATGGCAGGCATTCATGGAGAGGGTTTGAAATTTAGGCCTCAGAGATGGGGTGTCCATGAATCCAAGATTTTTGTTGGACACCTAGTGAAACATCACAGTGCCAGGCTACTTCAGGGGGACTATTCTGGGTCCCAGTATAAGTCAGAGGCTTGGGACAGTTTGGCCCAGGCTATAACCAGTGCTGCTGGTATCCCCATACTGGTGAACAATGTAAGCAGCACTACAACAACCTCTGGAGGAGGAACAGGGATCCCCTCAACCATTGGATTGAGAAATTTAGGACTGCGGACATCCCACACCTGTATAAGTATCAACTCTCTGTAGTACGTGTAAGATGTAAAAGGTGAATATAAGCAAAATTGGTATTCATAATGGTATTCTGTTTGGTTCTGTTTTTTTCCACAGCTGGCATAGAATGGGAGGTCAATGTTAGGACCCATGGTGCTAGACTGGTGAAGTTGAGGGAAGCATGTGGAATGTATGCAGTGGATGAGTAATGCTTTTGTAGCATTAAAAGTTAAAGATAGCTTTTTTGCTACTTTATACATTTGTATCAAATTGAGCATGCATATGTCAGCTGTAAAGCAAGTATGCATGCATTAGTTTGTAGCACAAACCAAGAGTATAATATTAGATTTCAGTCAGGGTTGTGGGTTGAAATACCACACTTCCCAAATATACAATACTGTTAATTCTTCAATTATGTGTAACTTAAAGGTTTAATGTAAAATCTCTATACCAGTGGCACACATGCCCTGCTGTAAACTGTAATCTATATAATTGGAACACACATATGTGCACTATATGCACATGTGAAGGAGTGCTTGTTGCAATCTGTAGTATAGTGTGCATGTGTTAGGAGCTGGTAGTCTTAAAAGTAAAAGTTATCTGTTGGGGTGGTATTCTTAAGAGTAAAGGTTAAGATAATAGAGTCAAAATAATCATATTAATGCATTATATGTTATATATGAAGGTACTAATCTTATCTCTTTTTCTCTCTTACTCAAACCCTTATCTCACTTTCTATTTTATTTATTTTTTAACTTTTTGTTTTATTTTATTACATGTCATCAAAATGTGTCCATGTCATCCATGTGTACCACATTACAAAATGCTCTACAGCACAGTGTGTAGGTCTGTCCCACTGGATCCACCTGTCCCCACTCAACAAACTAAGGCATCATTGTCCAGCATGTCTGGGAGCTGACTTGGCAGCACCACCTCAATGCCCTGCACTACCTGCCCCCTCAGGTAGTCCTGCCCTGGAGGATAGTCCAGTGGTTCCCCGTGGGAGCAGTGGTAGAGATGGTGAGTTTTTCACTTCAACTGAGTTGCCAGGGATGGTGCATAGGGTTAACCACTGTTGGTGCACACCGACCCCAGCTGGAGAGGCTGCTTTCCCTCATTTTACATAGTACCAGGTGGATAAAAAGGAAACATCAAGTGCTCCAACCAGTGATGGCATGAGGTGACAGTGTTGATAGTCTTGTGTGTGAGGACTCAATTCTCACTGCCACCCAGCTTGATGACCATGGCTCCTGGATGTCCCCATCATCCCATCCATTGTGTCCACCGACCTCTTGTGTCCATCACCATCCCTGTCTCTTGTTTTGTTTGCCTTGTCTGCCTTCTGCAATTGCTTCCTCACCTATCCAGGTTACCAGGCCTACACATACCTATGTCTCTTCCCCAACATTTCTGTCTCTCTCTCTCTCTCTCTCTCTCTCAAAAAACAAAAAACAAAAAACAAAAAAAAAAAAAAAACAAAATGGGCACTTGGCCCACAAAATAAAAATCGCCCCATACGTGGCTCTCCATTTCACACACATGTCTTCTTGACACACTTGATTCAGTCCAACTGGCTATACATGTCTGCATTGTGGCCAGTCCTCTTTCTCTGTTGGTGAAAGTCCAAATTCAGTTAATGTTGCTTGTCTTTTCAGCTTTTCCCGGTTAGGGGTCGCCACAGCGGAACTCCGGTCCACTAATGATTGGCAGTAGATTTTTATGATGCCAAGTTGCCAGCCCGACGCCCAACCTTCAGTGAAGGCACACCCATTCACGCATGTCTTTTGTAGGCCACTCGACCACGGGGAGGACATGCAGACTCCACATAGAAGGCATTCCAGCCGAGAATCGAACAGGAAAACCTCTTGCTGTGAGGCAACAATGCTACAGCTGTACCACCGTGGCTTCTAGTCCAAATTCAATTAATATTCTGCATATATTATCAGCTTTTACTGTTGAAGAAATGGATAGCTATGGTTCTTTCTTACCTCCGTCCTGCACATTCCTGTATTTCTTTCATTTGTTCTTCCACCTACTTTCTCCCCATTTCACCACTGTCCTATCTTCTCTATTTTTTCTTTAATGCATTGTTATGCAACAGTTATACGAAAGTAGTTAAAAGTATTAGATGCAGTTATATTCACAGCCAGTACCATTTGGCCCAAAAAGGAATGTATTAGTGCATTAACAAGTGCTGCCACAGAGTCAGACTTCAGCAATGCTGGAGAAGCAATGGATCTCTTCACCTTTTGGGCTCCATGTTTGGGCAGAGGTGTGCATCATGCACCAAAGGTGAGTGGGAGCAAACAGTTGTGGTTGCCCCCATGCAATGCAATTTAATGCCAGTGTGGTATGCCAACACACAGCAACAAATCTCATATAAACAATTCATGTTATTGCATTATCACTCTGTAAAGAAAAGTATTTTAAAGTTTGACATACACATGTATTCGAACCAAGTACCATCCGACATGAAAAAGGAATGTATCACTGCATTAACTGCATTAACACACTCTGCCACAGAGTCAGTTAAGTAACAGGTGTATTCTAGAGACTCAGTACTGTTAGACTTTAGCAATGCTGCTCATGTTTTCTCATTGCTTACCTACACACAAACATGTTTATCTTACATGCATATGCATTTTAATAAACATCACGCAAACCAACTGCTCACCTCGCTATGAAAATGTGTATATATTATGCTATATTACTGCTGTTTACTGTCCATTTCCTTTGTATGACATGAAAGCACATGTAGAAACATTACAAACTGAGGGCCCTATCTAACTATATGTCACATATTTAAAATACATCCATGTGTTGGCACTTCCCCAAGCACTACAACCCTGGGGTCTCAGTACTTTTTCAACACAAATATCAACCACACTACAAAATGTAATATAAAATCTTGTGTGGCATGCAATGTACATCAATCTGGTAACATGCAGAACTACAATTATTGACACATATGCCTAAAAAGCCTTATCTGTAAGGCTAGTGCAGGAATCAGCATGGACAATAGCCACAGGGACATAGGTGACCTTCAGCACACTTGACCCTAACCATTTTGGTTTTATCAAGGGTAGCTCTAGCTTATTGACCCTTATGGACTTCTTGGATACTGACCCCCAAAGACCTGGATGAGGGATAACAGGATGAGGGATAACTCAGAGGATGCAGACAACTATGCTGAAAAGTACACCAATGCAGTATACAAGCACCTGTACAACTGCATGGACTCAGCCATATCCAACAGAACTAAAACCTGCTACTCAAGGAAACACAAACCTGTTCTGGTGGACAACCTCTATTAATGGGCTTTACATAAAAATGAAGAAACTGTTGTGCAAGGGTAAAAAAGAACACATTCCAAATTGGAAAAACTCTCTCCTTAGCTTCAACAAGCAAATTTGATCACTAGCAAAAGCCTCCAAAGCCAATTATGAATTGAAATTAGCCTCTGAAACAAAGGGAAAACACAAAGCCTTCTTCCGTTATGTCAGGAACCTCTATGGCAAATCCCAGGTTTGTTCTGAATTAGTACTTAACAATATCACTTACACTGAGCCTGCTTACTTAGCCAACCTGCTAGCAGATAGGTTCAGTGCAAACTTCATACCCCTGTCCCCCAAAGGTCCTTGCAACATACAAATACTTGTCCTGCACCTCACATCTCCATAGATCAAGTGTTAAAGGCCCTATCCAAGGCAAAGAACACAGTTTCCATGGGACCTGATAGTACCCCAGGCTGTATTCCCACCATCTCCAGCAAGACCTAGCTTCACCATTAAGCACCCAATTCAACCACAGTCTAAGTACAGGCTTCATTCCAGCAGAGTGGAGAACTGCCATTGTCATCCCCTTGCACAAAGGTGGTGCCACTAATGACCCTGAAAACTATCACCCCATTAGCTTGACAAGTCTGATCTGTAAAGCCATGGAGCATATTATTATGGATCTCATAAACAAGGGCATAGGCAATTTCCAAGCACTTGAACTTTCCCACTTTGGATTCGTCAAGGGCAGATCTTGCCTGTTGAACCTGGTTGACTTCTTTGAGGCTGTCACCAAACCCCTGGATAAGAAAAAGTCAGTACATATAGCTTACTTTGACTTGGCCAAGGCCTTTGACACAAACCCCCACTCGGGCATCATAAAAAAGCTAATACAACCTGGTGTAAATCCCTGTCTCATCAGTTGGGTGGTAAACTGGTTCACCGACAGGAGCCGCAAGGTCAAAATAGGTGCCTCCACCTCCAATACCAGACCTGTCACTAGTGGAGTTCCCCAGGGATCTGTCCTGGGACCGCTACTATTTGGCATCTACTTATCAGAGGTCCAGGCAAAGACAAAAGGTCTGTGGCTGACCATGTTTGTGGACGACTGTAAGTGGGGTGCTGTCATTGACTCCCCAAATGATGTTAACATACTACAAGGGGGTCTCACAGCAACTAACATCTGGTCAAAACAAAACAAGACCTGCTACATGACCCAGCTCCAGTAAGTACACACTTAAAGTCAACCACAGAACACTTTAATATTGACGGAGTTCCAAAATAAAAATAAACCGACATGAACATTAAAAAGTTAGGAGCTTTTGATCCATTAAAATTACTAGAGGAACTTCTTCCGAACTACAACCATAATTAAACACTCCACTTAAATAGTTAAAATCCCATCCTTAATTACATCATGTGATCAAATGTATCAGAACTTACACTAATTAAGAATGAATCCTTAATCAACTATAACCAACTAAGACTTGAGTCCTTAATCAACTATGACCAACTAAGACTCAAACAAATATATTAAATATATGATAAATATATAATGTTGTAAAATTATTAAATTAGTAAAGTAGTACTATATAATTCACAGCTAACTTTCCCCTATTTTACCCATTATAATTCTTCAATTTTAACATTGAATTTATAGAAACACAATCATTAATACCTGGGGGGGGGGGCTTGTGGCATCCAATCTCAGTTGCCACCTTAATTCGCATTTTAACATCTTACCTTTCTTATAGTTTTTATTCCCCTCTTTATTTCTTTCCAACAAATCTTTGACACATGCATCTTTTTTGTGTATGACACATGGTCTGTCACCAACATTTTTAAGAACTTCTTAGTCACTTTTAAATATAAGCCGATTCTTTTTAAAAAAATCGTTTCTGTCATAAAACTGCAAGTTGTATGTCAGAATAAAGGCTCTGTTAAACTCGTTTGTTTTCCTTAACCCCACATCAACCTTTTTATTACTGCTGTTGTCCCTTTCCTCTGACCCTAACAGTGGAAATAATTGTCTTTTAACTCTCTTTTCTGTAACTTCACACAAAACCAGTTCAATGAAACTGTTCGGGTAATCCCTCCTTAATAACATGCCCCTTAACTTTTCCCTTTCTTCAATGTACATTTCTAGGTCACTGACCATCCGTGCTAACCGCACACATTGGCCCTTAACCAAAGATCTTTTTTGAAAGTCAGGGTGCCCACTTTTAAAATGTAGGAGAGTGTTAGAATATGTGGGCTTTCTGTAAATGGTGGTAGTAAACTTTTTCAGTGAATCATCTTTGGTTATAAGGATGTCCAAAAAATTCATTCTATTACTGTGTTGTCCCATAGTAAAGCTCAAAAAGGAAGTGTTCCTATTTAGATATTCAAAGAACTGGTTCAGCTCTAACTCATTACCTCCCCCAAAAATAAATATATCATCAAGAAATCTTAAATAAAACATTCTTTAAATCATTGGCAAGTAAACACTTGAGTCAGCTCCCATTGAACAAGTACAATATTTGCAAACAGGGGGGCGCATGCCGTCCCCATCGCTACACCTGTAGTTTGCTTAAAAATCTGATTCTCAAAAATAATAAAGTTGTTATTGAGCACTGTTTCCATAAGGGTCCTAAACATAAGTATTCTACTGTGGCTAAAGTTGGTTTGCTTACATAGAAAGTCCTAGAACATATCAAGTCTTTCTTCATGTGGTATAACGCTAAACAAATCTTTAATGTCTATAGTTACCATAATCAGCTTTTCCCTATATAAATCTTGTTTTATTTTCTTTAAACAGTCCCAGGAATCCTTCAATATATGTTTAAATTCTTATAAAATTGTGTTCAAATGAAAATCAATAAACTTAGCTAAAGTAGTTGTCTTTGATGCTTTGCATCTATAATAGGTCTCAAAGGTGGGTTGCTGGTGTTTTTGTGTATTTTGGGGGTTCCAAATATGGTTGGAACTTTAGGATATGTCTGAATTAAATAGTTATATTCCTCCCTTGTTATTTGAAAATTTAATAATAAATCATTTGACATAACATCAACATTCCTGTATGCTATATGTAGTTCATGTAACGACACTTCTTCATAACCATCACCATATAGAATCCCCAACATCTTCTCAATATACATATGTTGGTCTATTACCACCAGCCCCCCACCTTTGTCAGGTTTCGTAACCCTTGTAGACCTATTTGTTGTTATATTGTGCAAAAGCTTTGTCTCTGCTTCTGTTAAATTAAATATATTAGTCCTTTTTGTCTTTAATAACATTGACCTAATGTCATTACTACATACATTTTCAAATAGTTGTACTCTGGGGTGCGATGGGTGGTTAAACACACTGCTTCTTTTGCAGCTCCATGGGAGTTAGAGAATTCATTACCTTGAAAATAACATTTTCTTGTATACAATTTCAAATGAAGTAGTCATCTGTCAATCTTGGCATTAGTTATAGGTACATAATTAATACCCTTTTCAAATAATGTTGTCCATTCATTAGTGACAGCCTGACTACTGTAATTGTATATACTAAAGTCTTTGTAGTAATTTTCAATGACAGTACAAGCAGCATTATCTGTATTCATAATACAAAAACATATTTTGTATTGTCATTATGATTCAAAACATTTACTGGTACTGTCTCCCTCCCCTGCCCCCCTCCCCCTCCCTGAATACACAGTTCTCTGTCCATAATAATTGCCACCATTCTTGGTGTTGTTCCAATCCTTGTTGGACACCTGTTTCCTCAGGTTTCAGATCCTCTCTGACCTCCTGGGAGGGGGGGGGGGCTCCTATAAAAGGGACAGCCTCCTCTTCTTGTTCAGCACTCAAGTTATGAGAATTTTCAAAATGATGCACTTGCTCGCGAGTTCCTATCCTATTTGCATACCGTTCAGTCTTATTAGCTGTAAAAACTTTGGGAAGTGGAAAAACAGTACCCGTTTTATATTCATTTTTGTCCCTTGCCAATTTTTCAGTCTTTTTCACTCTCACAGGATTAATTTGCCTATCCACATTGACAAACAGAGTTTGGTATTCGTTTTGCTTAGCACTGAAACACAAGTCACTAAAAATATGTTCATTTAATCCATTAACTGTTTTTTTTTACACTGGTACAGCTTTCTTTCATTGTCCCTTACCAGTGTTTCCATTAATTCACACCCGTGGCAGTTGAACATGGAAACCAGCTCCTGGTGTAACCCTGAGCCCTCTGTTAAACCATTGGGGAACTTAATGCAAACCCTTGGGTATTTGTTCCCTCACCAAACACTCCCTTAAATATGCCAGAGGCAACAGGTGTCCAGCAGGGATTGAAATAACACCAGGAATAGTGGCAATCATTATGGACAGAGAACTGTGTATTCAGGGAGGGGGAGGGGGGCAGGGGAGGGAGACTGTACCAGTAAATGTTTTGAATCATAATGATAATACAAAAGATGTTGTTTGTATTATGAATACAGATAATGCTGCTTGTACTGTCATTGAAAGTGACTACAAAGACTTTAGTTTATACAATTACAGTAGTCAGGCTGTCACTAACGAATGGGCAACATTATTTGAAAAGGGTATTAATTATGTACCTATAACTAATGCCAAGATTGACAGATGCCTACTTGATTTGAAACTGTATACAACAAAATTAAACATAAGTTGTTATTTTCAAGGTAATGAATTATCTAACCCCCCATGGAGCTGCAAAAGAAGCAGTGTGTTTAACCCCCACCACACCCCACAGTTCATCTATTTGATGTAGTAATTACATTAGGTCAATGTTATTAAAGACAAAAAGGACTAATATATTTAATTTAACAGAAGCAGAGACAACGCTTTTGCACAGTATAACAACAAATAGGTCTATAAGGGTTATGAAACTTGACAAAGCTGGGGGGCTGGTGGTAATGGATCAAAGTATGTATATTGAGAAGATGCTGGGGATTATATATGGTGATGGTTATGAAGAAGTGTCATTAAATAAGCTGCATATAGCATACAATAATGTTGATGTTATATTAAATGATTTATTATTAAATTTTCAAATAACAAGGGAGGAATATAACTATTTAATTCTGACATATCCTAAAGTTGCAACCATATTTAGAATCCCCAAAATACACAAAAGCACCAGCAACCCACCTTTGAGACCTATTGTAGATGCAAAGGCATCAAAAACAACTACTTTAGCTAAATTTATTGATTTTCATTTGAACACAATTTTATAAGAATTTAAACATATATTGAAGGATTCCTGGGACTGTTTAAAGAAAATAAAACAAGATTTATATAGGGAAATGCTGATTATGGTAACTATAGACGTTAAAGATTTGTTACGCGTTATACCGCATGAAGAAGGACTTGATATGTTCTAGAACTTTCTATGTAAACAAACCAACTTTAGCCACAGTAGAATACTTATGTTTAGGACCCTTATGGAAACAGTGCTCACTAACAACTTTATTATTTTTGAGAATCAGATTTTTAAGCAAACTACAGGTGTAGCGATGGGGACGGCATGCGCCCCCCCTGTTTGCAAATATTGTACTTGCTCAATGGGAGCTGACTCAAGTGTTTACTTGCCAATGGTTTAAAGAATGTTTGTTTTATGGAAGATTTCTTGATGATATACTTATTTTTTGGGAGGTAATGAGTTAGAGCTGAACCAGTTTTTTTAGAATATCTAAATAGGAACACTTCCTTTTTGAGCTTTACTATGGAACAACACAGTAATAGAATGAATTTTTTGGACATCCTTATAACCAAAGATGATTAACTGAAAAAGTTTACTACCACCATTTACAGAAAGCCCACATATTCTAACACTCTCCTATATTTTAAAAGTGGGCACCCTGACTTTCAAAAAAGATCTTTGGTTAAGGGCCAATGTGTGCGGGTAGCACGGATGGTCAGTGACCTAGAAATGTACATTGAAGAAAGGGAAAAGTTAAGGGATATGTTATTAAGGAGGGAATACCCAAACAGTTTCATTGAACTGGTTTTGTGTGAAGTTGCAGAAAAGAGAGTTAAAGGGCACTTTTTTCCACTGTTAGGGTCAGAGGAAAGGGACAACAGCATAGTTCATAGGTTCATAGGTTGGTACTAGGCTATCAGCCCTAGGGCCTATACAAGCCTAGCCATAACAATTCCCTGGCTATTTCTTCCCACATTATTTACTTTCCTGGACCCCTGTCTAGCAGGGTGACTGACGTGATCCCTGGGGTGAATTTCCTTTCTCCCCTCCAATCGTCAAGGTTCCTCTTGAAGAGGTCCAAAGAGGCACTCTGCTTGACATGTATGGGCAATCTATTCCAGAGTCTGGGGAGTCTCTGGGTTAGGAACCTATCCCTCCAGCATGTTTTGTTTATTGTGATGACAAGGTTTAGATCCCTGGAGCGTGTAGCTCTGAGGGATTGGGATTTCTTTAAGTGTAGCATGTCCAACAGCTCTGGGTTTGACATGGCCTTGTATGTTAAGCAGAGATTGCCTCTGAGTAGACGACATGTGACAGAGTATAACTGGAGTTTTTGTAGATGGTTAGCATATGGCATCTGCTTTAGGCCTGTGATTCTTTTAGTGAGGTATTTCTGTGGCCTTTCCAGTTGTTGCAGATGTCTTGAGAGGTACATACCAAATGGGCGTTGTATTCTATAATGGGTTTAATGAGGGATGAGTACAGTCGGACAATGACCTCCTTTTTTCTGGATGAAAAGCCCTTTGTGATGAGGTGTGCCACATAGAAGGATTTCCTGACTGTTGTGGCGATGTGGTTATCGAAGGTGAGACCACTGTCCACCTGTGTCCCTAAGTCTCTTATCACACTTTCTGTGTTTAGTGTACTGCCACCTATATGGTAATTCATGGATACATGTTTTTTCCCAAAGGGGATAACAATACATTTCTTGGCATTGAGCTTGAGCCCATGGCTCTGGCACCAAGCGTCTGTTTCTGTAAGGCCCTTTTGTAGAGTATCCACATCATTTGGGGATTCAATAATGGCTCCCAGTTTTCAGTCATCTGCAAACTTTGTTAGCCAGAGTCCCTTAGTGTTGACCTGTACTTCAGAGAAGTAGATGCCAAACAAGAGCGGCCCCAGGACTGAACCCTGAGGTACTCCACTTGTCACTTGTCTGGAGCTGGATTTGGAGTCGGCTACTTTTACAGTGTGGGTTCTATCAGTAAGCCATTTAGCAACCCATTGGGTGACATAGGGATTAATGCCCAACTTAGTAAGTTTATCTATGATTCCAGAGTGGGGGATGGTGTCAAAGGCCTTGTCCATGGCTCTGGGGACTGATTCAAAGAAGTCAATCAGGTTCAGGAGACAAGATCGGCCCTTCACAAACCCAAACTGGGTGGGGTCCAGTGTTTGAAGGTTGCCAATGTCTTTGTTTATAAGTTCCATGATAATACGCTCCATGACCTTGCAGATAAGGCTTGTCAGACTGATGGGACGGTAGTTTCCGGGATCGTGGATTGGGATAACTGTAGCTCTGCGCCACTCAGTGGGCATGAAACCTGAGGTGAGGCTATGATTAAACATGACACTTAGGTGAGGTGCCAGTTCATATTGTAGTTCATGTAGTACACAGCCCGGGATGTCATCTGGTCCCATGGATGCTGTATTCTTGGCTTTAGAGAGTGCGTTTTGTACCTGTGTGGCCGTTATTACTGGAATTTGGCAATCTTCCGGTATTGAGATGGGCCATTTAGGGGGTGAGAGGGGGTGAAGTTGGCACTGAATCGATCTGCCAGGATATTGGCAATATCCTTCGGATCAGTATATTTAATGCCATTCTGTTTTAGCTCAGAGCAGATCTGAGCATTGTCATTTAGATTCTTGACATAGTTATAGAATGCTTTGTGGTTGTCTTTGGAATCTTTGGCAATTTTATTTTCATAACTAGCTTTGGAGGATTTTATGAGGCATCTCAGTTTCTTACTGAGGCTAGTAAGGGAGTTTTTTGCATCCTGGGATTTTCCTCTTTTCTGCAAAAGTTTCTTCCTTTTGTTGTAAAGTTTGTTTATGGCAGGGGACCACCAGATTGGCTTCCTTTTTTTTGGATGAGAGCATTTTGGTTCTATTTGGGATGGCACGATTCATGCATGAGTGGATGTGCTTGTACAGTGCCTTAGTGTAGGATTCAGCAGTTGAACTTTCAGTTCCCGTCTGCATGGGTGTCATGAAGTTTGTCACTTCTGACTTGAGTAGCATGAAGTTGGCTTTGGAGAAGTTTTTTATGGTGGTTTCTTTACTGGGGGGTGGGGGTGGGATGTGGATGTTAAGGGTGATTAGCTTATGGTCAGACCTGACTAACGAGGGGGTGACCATAGGTATGGAGCATTGATTTCAGCAGTAATAAAAAGGTTGATGTGGGGGCAAGGAACACAAACGAGTTTAACAGGGCTTTTATTCTGACATACAACTTGCAGTTTTATGACAGAAATGATATTTTTAAAAAGAATCGGCTTATATTTAAAAGTGACAAAGAGGTCCTTGAAAATGTTGGTGACAGACCATGTGTCATATACAAAAAAGATGCATGTGTCAAAGATTTGTTGGAAAGAAATAAAGAGGGGAATAAAAACTATAAGAAAGGTAAGATGTTAAAATATGGACACTGTAACTAATGTGCCAGTGTATTAGAAACAGAAAACGTTTTTATTCCAAGGTATGGTATGGTCCAACTAAAATTCAAGTTGAACTGTAACAGTACATACGTTGTATATGTCGGCCTATGTCAAGGCTGTGAAAGTGTTTTTACATAGGGAAGACTACGAAAGCGTTTAAAGTTCGTATTTACCGATGTATGTATGACATCAGGAAGGATAATGAAAAGAATGTATTGGCTGTACATACTGTCTTGAACCCAGATCACAAGTTTAAATTCGTAGCCATTGATCAAGTAGCACCTGATAGTGGGGGGGGAGGGGGGGGACCGAAGGAATTGCTTCTAGAATTTAAAGAATTAGTGTGGCAACTTAGAGTGGATGCCACTAACCTGCCCGGACTAAATGATGCAGTTTTCCTCTCCAGCTATTTAAAATTAAAAGCTGAACTTTATTTTTTTTTTTTTTTGGGGGGGGGGGGGCACACGTGTGTATTCCTATGGCAGCACAGTAATATTTGCTTATTTTATGTACATGATTCATTTTTGTGGAAATGTATTTTGGATTGCACTTTATTTTAATTTTGAGATTGGGGCTGATGGGCTATATGCAATATGTAATTAAAGAATGATGGTTTTCATGCATTTTGTAAGGTAAAATTTAACTATATATAATAACAACTAAAACAACAGTGATTTTTAGGTGCATTTTGCTTTAATGACATGTGACTTAGCCTGGCTATAAAAGGAAGTGATGTACGAATAATTCCTGTTTTAATCTGAAGAAATCAAGTGTAACAACAGACGAAAGTGCTAATTAAACTTTGTATCCAGTTTCACAGGCCAGTGTTCGTTTTCTTTACATTACTGGCTTTATCCACATCCAAATAAACAACAGTAGCTTTACCAATTGTAACGGCACATTCTAAAAATTCTACTGTATCATGGCTGTGGTGAATACATATTTAAAGAAGTTGGAGGAGCATAGGGTGATGTACAAGAGTGGAGGAAATGCGCACAGGTGGATTATATCCTATGCAGGATGGACAGACTGAAGGAGATTGGAGACTGTAAAGTGGTGAAAGGGGAAAGTGTAGATAGGCAGCATAGAATTCTGGTCTGTAGGCTGACATTGGTGATCAAGAAGAGGAGGAGGAGTGTGAGAACAATGCCAAGGATCAAATGGTGGAAGTTGAAAAATGATGATTGTGTGGTGGAGTTCAGGGAAGAGTTAAGACAGGCACTGGGGGGCAGTGAAGAGTTACCGAATAGCTGAATAACTACAGCAGAGCTGATAAGGGAGACAGCTAGAAATGTGCTTGGTGTGATCTCTGGACAGAGGAAGGCGGACAAGGAGATCTGGTGGTGGAATGAGGAAGTACAGGAGAGTGTACAGAGAAAGAGGTTGGTGAATAAGAAGTGGGATTGTCAGAGAGATGAAGAAAGTAGACAGGAGTATAAGGAGATGAGGTGCATGGCAAAGAGAGAGGTGGTGAAGGCTAAGGATAAGGCATATGAAGAGTTGTATGAAAAGTTGGACACTAAGGAGGGAGAAAAGGACCTGTACCAATTGGCTAGACAAAAGGACTGAGCTGGGAAAGATGTGCAGCAGGTAAAGGTGATAAAGGATAATGAGGGAAACATACTCATAAGTGAGGAGAGTATGTTGAGTAGATGGAAAGAGTACTATGAGAGGCTGATGAATGAAGAGAATGAGAGAGAGAAGGCTGGATGATGTGGGGATAGTGAATCAGGAAGTTCAACAGATTAGCAGGGAGGAAGTAAGGACAGATATGAAGAGGATGAAGAATGGAAAGGCTGTTGGTCCAGATGACATACTAGTGGATGCATGGAGGTGCTTAGGAGAAATGGCAGTTGAGTTTTAAACCAGATTGTTTAATGGAATCTTGGAAAGTGAGAGGATGCCTGAGGAGGGGAGAAAAAGTGTTTTGGTACTGATTTTTAAGAATAAGGGTGATGTGTAGAGCTGTAGTAACTACAGAGGGATAAACTTGATCAGTCACAACATGAAGTTATGGGAAAGAGCAATGGAAGCTAGGTTAAGAAGGGAGGTGATGATTACTGATCAGCAGTATGGTTTCATGCCGGGAAAGAGCACTACAGGTGCAATGTTTGCTCTGAGAGTGTTGATGGAGAAATATAGAGAAGGTTAGAAGGAGTTGCATTGTGTCTTTGTGGACTTAGAGAAAGCATATGACAGGGTACTTAGAGAGGAGTTGTGGCATTGTATGAGGAAGTCAGGAGTGGCAGAGAAATATGTAAGAGTTGTGCAGGATATATACGAGGGTAGTCTGACAGTGGTGAGGTCTGCGTTAGGAGTGACAGATGCATTTAAGGTGGAGGTGGGATTACATCAAGAATCATCTCTGAACCTTTTCTTATTTGCAATGGTGATGGACAGGTTGACAGACAAGATCAGACAGGAGGCCCCATGGACTATGACGTTTGCAGATGACATTGTGATCTGTAGTGAGAGTAGGGACCAGGTTGACGAGACCCTGGAGATGTGGTGATATGCTCTAGAAAGGAGACGAATGAAGGTCAGCAGAACTAAGACAGAATATATGTGTGTGAATGAGAGGGAGGATAGAGAAATGGTGAGGGTGCAGGTAGCAGAGTTGGCGAAGGTGGATGAGTTTAAATACTTGGGATCAAGAATTGAGAATAATGGTGAGTGTGGAAGAGAGGTGAAAAAGAGAGTACAGGCAGGGTGGAATGGGTGGAGAAGAGTGTCAGGAGTAATTTGTGACAGACGAGTACCAGTAAGAGTAAAAAGGAAGGTCTGCAAGAGGGTAATTAGACCAGCTATGTTATATGGGTTGGAGATGGTGGCAGTGAAAAAAAAGGAAGGAGTCAGAGTTGGACGTGGCAGAGTTAAAGATGTTAAGGTTTGCACTGGGTGTGATGAGGATGGACAGGCTTAGGAATTGGTATATTAGAGATTCAGCTCAGGTTGGACAGTTTGGAGACAAAGCCAGTGAGGCGAGATTGCATTGGTTTGGACATATGCTGAGGAGGGATGCTGAGTATATTGGGAAAAGGATGCTAAGGATGGAGCTACCAGGTAAGAGGAAAAGAGGAAGGTCTAAGATAAAGTTTATGGATGTGGTGAGAGAAGACATGCAGGTGGTTGATGTGACAGAGCAAGATGCAGAAGACAGGAAGAAATGGAAACAGATGATCTGCTGTGGTGACCCCTAATGGGAAAAGTCAAAAGAGAATAAGAAGATTCATGTATTTCAGAAATTCATTCAATTTCTCCACAGTATTCACCCATAAAATAAGGATATCATCCAGGAAACTACTATGCACACTCCAGGAATTTTTGAAAACACTATCAAAAATAAATTCCTTTTCCCAAAATGCCATAACATAATTAACAAACATGGGGGCACAAATTGCCCCCATGGTTTTACTTGTTTAAAATACCGGTATTCAAAAAAGATGAAATTGTTTTTTAAACTGATTCCATGAGCATAACTACAACATTCACCTTGTAATTAGATAATAATCATTGATGAAATAAATATTCCTCTAACCAGTGCAACCTGACTTGATGTGGAATGACTGAATATACATTTTTGACATTAGTTGTCACAAAAATCACCTCTTCTGCATAATTCAAATCACTAATTTGTCGTAAGAAATGCCACGAATCTCTACATATTGCTGGTAATTTTTCCACTCCCTCCTTCAATTCATGATCCAAATATTTCACTATAAAATACGTTTTGGACCTTGTCCTATCAATCATTGGTCTCTAGAGGGGTCATGTAAACATTTATGGATCTCTGGGATCCCAAAAATTCCAGCCACCACCTGGTTTTTGTTATTCATATAATCAAACTGTTTCTTGCTTAACTGGCCTTGCAATAATATATCATATAAAACATAACCAGTTCTGGAAAAGCTACATTAATTTCATTCCTGGTCACTTGGATAAACGAATCATCGAGTAATAAGGCATTTATTTTATTACTATAATCAGTGCTATTCATTATAACTAACCCACCCTCCTTATCAGGTTTCATCACTCTAATTGATTTATCTTTACTTATGTCAATTAATAATGCCATTTCCTACCTAGACATATCATAAAACTTATTTGTCGGCTGACTTAAAATGTGCTTTATATCAGCTTCACACTTTGCTTCAAAGACTTCTAAAGCATGATTGAGAGGTGGGTTAAAAAAACTAGACTTCACTAAACCTGTTTTCACTACTTCTTGCCCCTTGCCATCAGAAAAACCACAAAGCCAAACTAAGCTTTCTGACGAGCAACTTAAGATCAATTCATATATTTTATAAATTATCCCTTCTAGAGGTAACAAATGTTAACCCCTATCCAAAATAATGGCATGTTCAACAGTCACATCTTTATTAGAATAATTATACAAAGCGAAATCACTGCAGTCATTATATACCATTTCAAATGTCCGGTTTTCATGCTCCAAGGAATCACCTATTTGTATTTCTTCTTGTTTGAGGAATTGAAAAAAGCCTTCTCCGGTTTGGCTGCCTGTCTGATGTAATATTCCTCGCTCCTCTGCTGATTCCTGGGATTCACCTGCTGGAATTTGCCCTGCGACCTCTCTGACCATTCAACTTCACTTTCTCTAAAGGTGCCGACCGGCTCTGTCAATCAATAATAGTCTCTGATCATGTCATTTCTGATTCCCTTTCTATTGGCTGATGCCTCCTGTTCATCTCCTTGTTGTCTTGACAGCCAGGGGGCTTTGGATATCCCCCACCTTTTCTATAAACTTCAGTGTCTCTTTTTAATTTATTAATCTTTCTTTCTAAAATAGAAGCACACACAATATCCACCTTCAGGAAAACATGAAAATAATTATGCTCATATTGTTCAAACAATATATTCTCACAAATGGATTTATTAAGCCCATCAATGTCTCATGAAAGCTCTTCAATCCTAATGTTATTATGCTTCACTGTCAGCCTCATTAAGTCACAATCAACTCTGTCAAATAAATCAATAAGTTCCCAATGGAACTCGGAACCCATCTGGACCCCATTCGGAAATTGCCACAGTTGAATCCCTTAGGCACTTGCCTTGACTCAATGTTTTTCATGAAGTAGCTGTTATCTAACTGGAGCTTTTTAAGCAGTAACAGCTTCCTCTCAAATGACCTCAAGTGATCAACTACAGACCCTCTTGTTTCATTCACTTTATTCACCACAGAATTTTGTTGAGTGTCAAATGAAAATTGATTGTTCTTTCAAACATTAAACTCAATATTCCCAGCTGGAGGGCCATCGTTAATAATAGGAGATGGTTATATTAAGGAAGTCTGAGACTATCCACAGATATGGACACACCTCCTCCTTGGGAACACTGCAGACCAAAATTCGATAACTTCATAGACAATTGCTGATTGGCCAGAATGGTGTCTGAGGATGATGTGTATTTTCGAGAGTGATATTTTAGTGGTTATGTTTTTAAGAAGAAGTTATCCCCTTAGTTCTGTGACAGAAATTAAGAGGGGAGTTATGGAGAAAAGATTAAAATGTTTTTATAAACCATTGCTCAACAATAATGTCACAACCACCAGTTATGGTGGTTCTAGTGAGAGAGTAAATTCTGCTTTTTATGCCAATAGAGTGTGTGTTATGACTTTTTCTTTAGATAGTAAAGCTATCAGTGAATGTATTAGTAAACATTTAAATTTTTAATGAAAGAGAGTTTATTGAGGTGCTAAATAGGGGAAAATGTATATTGTATACAAAAAAGGAAAGGCAATTGGGAATTATTTAGAAAATGGGAATTCCTCTTTTGGCAATTATAAGGTCATGTTAAAATGCTGATGTTGCCCGATGTGTCCTTATATCAAAATTGCTGATCATTTTTGTATCAGGGGGACATTATTTTTGGTAAGTGGTCATTTTAATTGTAAATCAAGAAATATGGTGCATCTTGCCAGCTGTGAGTTCCGCAATGTATTCTATGTGGTTAAGACATCCAGAAGGTTAAGAGAGAAGATCTGCAAACATTTGTTGGATATTAAGAAGGAAAGGACAACAAATGCTTTAAGTAGGCATATTATGGAATCTAAAGGGTATAGGTTTTTATTTCTGGTCATTGAACAGATTACGAAGGATGCTGGAGGGGTTATAGTGGGGCAGCATTTGGATAAATATGAATTAAAGTGGCAACTGAGACTGGATGCCACAAGCCCCCACAGGTATTAATGATTCTGTTTCTATAAATTCAATGTTAAAAGTGAAGCATTATAATGGGTAAAATAGGGGAATGTTAGCTTTGGATGATTTATTACTAGTTGACTAATTTTATAATTTTATAACATTATATATTTGTCATATATTTAACATATTTGTTTAAGTTAAGTCTTGGTTATAGTTGATTAAGGACTCATTCTTAATTAGTGGAAGTTCTGGTACATTTGATCATGTGATGTAATTAAGGATAGGGTTTTAACTATTTAAGTGGGGTGTTCAATTATGCTTGTAGTTCTGAAGAAGTTCCTCTAGCAATTTTAATGGAACAAAGGTGCTTAACTTTTTAAAGCTCATGTTGGTTTACTTTTAGTTTGGAAGTCAGTGAATATTAAAGTATTCTGTGGTTGACTTTGTGTGTGATTACTGGAGCTGGGTCATCTGGCAGGTCTTGGTTTTGATTGTTTTTCTTCTTCTGTATGATTTTGAGTTTGTGAAGTAATGACTGGTGCCAAATTCATGTCATGTTAAATGCAAAGAAACGTTTCATCATACCATTCTGCAAAAATCACAGCCCCTACTAATTACCACATCAACGGCAACACCCTAAGCACACAACCTGTGGTGAGAGACCTGGCTACTCAGGTTGACAACAATCTCACATTCAACCATCATGTAGCGACAATGGTCAAAAAAGCCTTTTACTGGGTTCATCTCATAAGTAAATGGATTGCATCCAGAAAAAAAGGAGGTTATTACTTTTATATACTCCTCCCTCATTAGACAAATAACTGAGTATAATTCCCTATTTGGTATGTACCTCTTCAAACATCTGCACCAACTGGAAAGGCCACAGAATTACCTCAAAAAAGAAACCATGGCCTTCAACACCTGTCCTATCTGGACAGGCTCAAATTACTGTCACTACTCAATATCGTATAGATTGCTCAGAGATGATCTGTGTGTCATCTACAAAGCAATCTTGGATTCTGCCCTACTACAGATGCTCCATATCCATAAGTCTAACTCCTCATGCATTACCTGCTCGAAAGGCCTGAATTTAATATGCAACATCAACAAAACCTGCTGGAGAGACAGGTTTGTCTCTCAGAGGCTGCCCCATCTCTGCAATAGACTTCCCATACATGCCAAACCAAGTACCTTGCTGACCCTCTTCAAGCACAACCTTGATGAGTGGATGGGAAGCTACAAATTTGTCCCAGGGATTCCACCTATGTCCCTCACTGACAGAGGTGACAGGTGCTGACTGAGGTTTCTTTTTGAGGATAAACTCTTGGCTAGGCTTGTAAGGGCCTCAGGGCCATTAGCCTAGTAACTTCCTATGATCCTATAAAACCTATGATGAGTTCTCCAAGGCCTTTGACACTATTCCCCATTCATGTCTCATAGTGAAGATCTCCCATCTGGGAATTAGGCCATACAGTACTAAATGGATAGCCAACTGACTGAAAAACAGAACACACAGTGTCAAGGTTGAGGACTGCATTTCCACCACTAG
Source organism: Protopterus annectens (assembly GCF_019279795.1). Taxonomy (NCBI): domain Eukaryota; kingdom Metazoa; phylum Chordata; order Ceratodontiformes; family Protopteridae; genus Protopterus; species Protopterus annectens. The sequence continues at coordinate 1,268,319,723 of NC_056747.1, forward strand.
CCCACTCATCAGTGGAATACCACAAGGATCTGTACTGGGCCCGCAACTGTTTGGGAAATACTTCCCTGAAGCACAGGTAACAGTAGATGGCCTATGGTTTACCAAGTTTACAGATGACTGTTAACTGGACATACTCATATAGAGTCCCCCAATGATGGCAACATATTACAGTAGGGCTGACACAGACTGATGACTGGTGATAAACTCATGGATTGAACTTTAAGCATACAATGACGCTTTACCTTTGTCAATGAAGTACAATGACACTTTGCCTTTGTCAATGAAGTATCCCTGCTAATTATGATATACATAGCAGCCCTGTAAGCTCATACACAGTGTTGTGAGACTTGGGAGCACATGTTGATGGCAATCTACACTTTCATCACTATGTGCCCATAGTGATGACACACACAGTCTGTATTTTGCACATCATACATATGGACATCACATCCAAGGCCAGGGTAGTCATACCTCTGCTGTAATCTACCCTTATCACAGCAATAGTGGAATACAATGCTCACATCTCTTTGTACCTCACAGGCACAGTGGCAATTGGAGAAAACACAGGGTTGTACCTAGGAGACTCCCAGGCCTCCAAACATGACATACATAGAAATACTGACATACCTGTCACTGTATTCAGTATCATGCAGGCTGCTGACAGGTGACCTATGGCTGCCCTGCAGAACAGTCTCAATCCCTGCCCTTCTGGAAATGATGGACATCTGCAATTCAAATGGGACAACAATAATTTGCCCCAAAGTTCTCAACCTAGCCTTTGACATAAACAGAACATGCTTGGTAGTCAGATATATCCCACAACAATTCATACCTCTATGTAACAGGCTCCACTGCTTGTGAAGCAGTGCTCCTCAATGACCCTGTTTAAGCTCAACCTTGACAACTGGTTGAGTGATTGTAAAGTCACCTCTTGGCTGGCACCTATGTTCCTTATGGACAGGGCTAGTTGGTGCTGCTCACAAACATGGTCTGCTAAAAATGACCATCCAACTATGCTCGGTAAGGTACTTGTGTTTTTAAACAGATGGAATTAGGCTAGTAGGCTCATATGAACATATAAAGCTATATGCATATGCAGGCTTCCCAAACTGCTGTCCCCCACATGGCCTGCTGATATCATCTATTATAAATTCACCTGCACTCTTGTATAAATCAGACTTGTGCCATGTTGGTTGAATTAAGTACTGTGTTCTGTAGTCAGTGTAATTAGGTAGGGGTTCTGTTCTCACTGCAGTCAAGTGTGTGTGTGTGTGTGTGTGTGTGTGTGTGTGTGTGTGTGTGTGTGTATGTGTGTGTGTGTGTGTCTAGACAGCAGAGCAGAAGAGTATATCCCACAGTTACTGCTCCAATGTCATGCAGTGACAGTATGTTGATACTTGCTCATGCATTCACATTCATTTCATATGGGCTCCTAAACTCTTGCCTCCCACATGGCCTGCTGATGTCATCTACTATAAGTTCACCTGCACTTCTGTATAAATCAGACTTGTGCCATGGTACTTACATTATATACTGTGCTCTGTAATTGGTGTACTTAGGTAAGGGTTTTTTTGGTTTCACTGCAGTCAAGTTGGTGTGTGTGTGTGTGTGTGTGTGTGTGTGTGTGTGTGTGTGTGTGTGTGTGTGTGTGTGTGTGTGTGTGTGTGTGTGTGTGTGTGTTGTGTGTGTGTGTGTGTTTGTGTGCGTGTGTGTGTGTGTGTGTGTCTAGACAGCAGACCAGAAGGGTGTATCCTACAGTTACTGCTCCAGTGCCATGCAATGACAGTATTTTGATTCTTGCTCATGCTTACACATCCATTTCTTACACGCCTCCCAACCTCTTGTCTCCCACATGGCCTACTGATGTCATCTACTATAAGTTCACCTGTACACCTATATAAATCAGACTTGTGCTGGGGTACTTGCATTAAGTGCTGTGATTTGTAGTTGGTGTACTTAGATAGGCAGGGGTTCTGTTCTCACTGCAGTCAACTGTGTGTATGTGTGTGTTTGTGTGTGTGTGTGTGTGTGTGTGTGCGCGCGTGTGTGTGTGTGTGTGTGTGTGTGTGTGTGTGTGTGTGTGTGTGTGAGTGAGCTCTTCCTTTAAATTACAGAGAGCATGTGCTGGGGTACTTGCATTAAGTGCTGTGATTTGTAGTTGGTGTACTTAGATAGGCAGGGGTTCTGTTCTCACTGCAGTCAACTGTGTGTATGTGTGTGTGTGTGTGTGCGCGCGCACGTGTGTGTGTGTGTGTGTGTGTGTGTGTGTGTGTGTGTGTGTGTGTGTGTGTGTGTGTGTGTGTGTGTGTGTGTGTGTGTGTGAGTGAGCTCTTCCTTTAAATTACAGAGAGCATTTTACACCAGCATGTGAAACACTGTTATTTTCTTCTCAACAGACACTGCTGACATCATCAGCTATATCATATTTTGGATATGCAATACTCCTAGCAGGGTAGGGTCAGAGACTGGCCGTGGGGCCAGGCAGAGGTCAACTCATCCTATACAATAAAGTTTATAGTGGCATGGCTTTTAATCTATCCACATACATCTTGGCATGGTTTGTAGGCCTTGGGTTATCTTGCTGAGAAATCCTTGTGGTCTCTCCAGCTGCTACATGTGTCTGGTGAGTTTCATGTAAAAGGAGCATTATAATCTATTAGTGCTGTAATGAAGTTTGACTACAGTGCTGCCATACAATCCTAAGATCTCAGTATGATTGCATGACTTATGATGTGCACAAGATAGGCTTTCAATAGCAGTGTGGACACTTGGTGGTCAAAGTTCAGATTGCTATCTAAATGTGTTCCCAGTGCTTGCATCACTGGGTTTCTGCATAGCAGGACTGGTGTCAATGCTGTGATTAACATGGAACTCCACATTTCACACGGACATTACAAACACACATTTCTGCATTTATTTGTACATCTTGTACTTTTGTCACCATTCAGTTGTATGCATTAGCTCCTCCTGTACTATGTTATCACCATTGGTGGACTCAATGATTGCACACAGTATACAAGAATCATCAGACTTGGCAAGGCAAAGACCATATACTTAATTCTGAACTTCTGAGAAGAACAATTCAAAGAATGAAGGGCCAAGCAGCTCTACTGGTACAGGTGGATTCACCAACTTTCATATGACGTGTTCTGTCAGTGAGTCAATTGTTTACCCATCAGCTGACATAAAGTTTAATCCCCTGCTTGGTAGTTTTCTCACTGATGCCTGCATATGAGATCTTATGAAAACTCTAGACCAGATCACAATAGGCAGTATGCACTGTCTTAACATTGATTCAGGCCTATCACATGGAATCAATGTGCTGTAACAACATTACAAATCACCTGTGATGTGGTCCAGCACATACACCTTCCTGGTATGGTTGAATACACAGTTCAACATATCCTTCACACGGCCTATGTTCCCATACAAGGGTGTACATCAAGGGTCTATTTTAAAAGCAGGAATGTTCACAAACATGAATACGAGTACATCGACACATAAATGTCAAAGTACAACAAGAGCGAAAGACGTAAACAGTGAAAATCAGAACGGCAAATGTATTTCAGAAAAAAACAGTGCCATACAGGTAAGGAAAACCTATGTAAACAAACTTTAATAAAAGCACTTTTGCTGGGGGCAAGCCCCCCTGCACCCCCCATGTGGGGGGCTGTGCCCACCGCACCCCCCCACTTAAATATACCAACTCTGAGATCGTACTACAGTGGAGAAAAGGATATAGTTTCTCTTCCCCATGATCACCCTCCTGCCCAAGGAAATACGTTTGGCGTTCTGATTTTCGATATTTGTGTCTTTTGCTCTTGTTTTACTTCGACATTTATGTGTCGATGTACATGTATTTGCATTTGTGAATGTTTGTGCTTTTCATATAGACCCATACATCAACATGCATCCACCTGAGATGGAGAAACAGCACCTGATGCATGAAAGTATAGCGACATCCTGACTCTTCTCGGCTGTGAGTTGGACCAACATGTCATTATAAGCCTGTTCTATGTGTAAACCAGAAATATTCCAGGTGTGTATAACAGACCTGTGTGAGTTGTTACTGCTACATCAAGTCCATTACATCTGATAGATGTCCTCAAAGAGGTCATCGATGACATGCATGATGACAACAGTATCATCATGTGGAACTTTAACAGGTAAAGGCATTTGACACAATTCGACACTGAGGTATTCAATCAACACTTTATATGTGGCCATAAACAGCTATATCACCAAATGGGTAGACCAGTGTATGACATGGATAGCATCTCACTATGTCTAAATGTGTGACGTGACATATATCTTAGGTCCAGTGATCAGGTTGATACATCAGGGGTGCCTGCTAGACCCTTTCTTGCCCATTAGTTAAATGATGGACATCACAGATGACATACACATGCTGTGTCCAAACAGCTGCCTGGAGGACTACAGCTTGTTGGCAATCATTGACTCCAACTGTGATATTAGTATAATACAGACAGTATCAACACATACCAGAGACTGCTGCCACAGCCATGACAACACCTGCACTGATGAGACACATGGAGGAATTTGTTGACTCAGGAAACAGGCACACCACACAAGTATAATGTGGACATCACACCCTATAATCAGACCTATAGGTATGTGACCTGTGTCCTGGGGTAGAGGGTAAATGGTACATCCACCAGCATGTGGTCCCAGTGCTGACTGCTCCCTTAACTGTAACACAAGTACTGGGTATGTGAAGGACATGCACATCAGAGGCAATAATACTTCTATAGTTCACAGCCTTCATCACACCAATAACTCAGTATAATGCATCCTTCTTCATGTACCTCCCTCCACATCTTCCAGTGATGTATAATTGAAGTGTGCCACCTTTGTCACAGTGCTCTGTCACACAGCTCATTGGCCATACCTAAATATTATTTCTGTGGAATATACATGACTGTCTGATGGTGCGGAACACAAGTCAAGTTGTTACACCACATGCATGTGTGCTACCTGTTCTTTTTATGCGCACACTGCATACATAGGTGTGTGACAACATTAATGACATGTATATCATTTGTGAAATTGTGGATTGTGCATAGATATATGCCATGCACACAAGGAAACTAGCCTGTATTGCCCATACTGTCACACACACAGCTATAGCAGCATCCCTCCTAACACCTCCTGCAGATATTACAGTACCAGGACAGTGTGCATGGTTACCCTCATAGACTTCGGATGTATCATAATAGTTATTCAAGTGTGTGTGTGTGTGTGTGTGTGTGTGTGTGCGCGCGCAGGCTCACACCTTATAACTCCACATCACATATGTTATGTCAGAAGCGTGTGATTAGTGGCAGTATCATTCTGATATTGTCCATGATTGTGGTTGGTTCTTGTAATGCTTGCCATAATCCTTTAGCTGTGGCCACCTTGCTGTAGACCTCTGCTGAGAGTACACTCATATTCAAGTATATCAGTTTGCATAGTTTCCCAATATGCACCCAACCCCAATTGTGTGTCATTTCCCTGATAGATATCCTCTGCATTATTTATGTATGGATGTTTATCTCACACACACACATCCTCCCTCCCCATTGTTATAACACCTTGTGTGACAGTCACAGACAACACATTTTCACTGTACAGTCCATACTGTACCGTATAGATATGTGCTTGGTGTTGCTGCTAAAACCATCTTCCACTGACATGCCCGCCTCTGCTGTACGAGGGAGTTTCACCTGTACTCTTTCCCTCTGTTCATTCCTACAATTCATGTGCATGTATCTATTCAATATACACCCTTTCCCCTGAGTGATCATTTTACATGGCAGTCCCATGTCATAGAAAACCGCCAAAGTGGTGTATAATAAATAAATAGAACCACAAAACAATAAACAATTCCACTGACGTCAGTAAAAGAAACAGTCTCCAACACTGGTCTAGATTAACTAAGTACTTTTGTTCATTTAATATATGCTTGTACTTTTTCACAGATAAAAACATATAAATAAAGAAAGAAAGTGCTTAGTTAATCTAGACCAATGATGGAGACTGTTTCTTTTACTGACATCAGTGGAATTGTTTGTTGTTTTGCAGTCCCATGTCCTGTTACAGATCATTAACACAGCTTCAATACAGAACGCCAGGCATGGGATATCACAATACTCTGCACTGTAAGTACACTGTCCTGTACTGTGTTAGGATCATATACTTCACATTTATACAACTCAACTGCCCAGATATTCCAAGGATGTGCACATATTTTCCTTATAAAATATGTATGTGGCTTTCTGCCATATCACTGGGATGATCTCTGGAGTGATGTGACTCAATATTACATACATTTGAGTGCATACCGCTCAACTGTCCTGATCTGTGCAGAATGTCCAGCTTTTGTGTCATATTTGTGATCTTTCCCCCATAACATTTTTCCCAGCAAATCATTGACATGTCATTGCAGAGTGCAGTCAGAAACTGATGACTGTCATTTGAGTTTCAAACTTCATGCTATTCAGAAAGTTCATGCCAATGTACAACCTATATATGCTATCCACTTCCTATGTTTGGAAGTCCAATATTAAAATTCTGGCCCTATTTCTGGCCATTTGCCCCCATTATTATGGCTTTGTCCACATTTCTCTCTCTAAGAGGTTGAGACTATTACATTCTAACACATTCCTATGTGACATCTATGTCAAATATGCCTCTGTTACTGGTTATTTGTCTTGTCATTAAGTTGGCCTTTGTGCAGATGTGTTGCACTAACAGAATAACAGCTATTTGTAAAGCCCTAGTGATCATTGTGGCATTTTTCACAAATCCACACACTGTAGTTGCTCTGCAGTACACAGAATTGCTATCCATGTTCACTTAAAATGTTTTGCAGCTAACAACATTGTTACAAACCATGGAACCTAGCTTAGGTGCTCCACACCTCATTAATATGCATTGCACACCAAGGCCAGCTCGTGCTATCGGACTGCAGGAGTGTAGCCCTTCCAGCAGTAAAATGAAAAAAAAGAATTTTTAAAAATAAAATAATTAGCTGCGAGTCCTGGAATTCGAACTGCGCATGCGTGCTCAGTGAGTTCCGGTTTTCTGTAAATCCGGACTGCTGTTTAACCAGTCTGGATTATGAAGAGAAGGCATCAGTGTACAGAGTGGGAACCCCCTACTATCAAAAGAAAGGTATAGTAAAGGGCCAGATGATAAGGGCATCGAGAATGACTAGTATCAACTCTGAATTTTTAGACGAGGTCAGGACTTGAACTTCCCTTTTCTTATAAAAAGGTTATCCAAAACCTGTGATAGACAGCTTAACTGAAGAAGTTATGAAGAATAGGGACAGTAAATTCTTTCCATTATTAGGCTTTTAGGTTTTATAGATGAAACAACACACCATGATGTAAGAACTAAATATGATGTGGCCTTTACACATACTTTTTCCACTACATCATTTAAAATACAGGACATTATCAAAAATATTGGCCTATTTTGAAAGTGAATGATGATAAAGGGAAACAGATTCCACAACACCCTTCTTTTGAGAGAAGGAGAGGTATGAATTTGAAGGACATGTTTGAGAAGAAAGATGAGAACGTACAGAAGGTTGTCAGGTCAAGACGAGGCACATTTAAATGTGGTGCCTGTCATCAGTGTGAATATATTTCAGAAAAGAGTGAAATTTGGATTCCCTCTAGAGGTATTAGGATGGCAGCTTCCCAACACTATAATTGTGGTACGAAAGGGTTAATATATATAGGAATCTGTGAAGTTTGCTACAGTTTCTATATAGGTAAAACTGTACGTACCCAGAGGAAGAGGATCCATGAACATCTCTATGAGATAGCTAAATGTAAAGAATCTAATGCTTTTTATTGGCACTCTTTACTATGTAATAAGAAGAAGATTACATTTTCAGTGGTGGAACAGGTTGATATTGATCCTCGTGGTGGCAACTGAGAGTCCAGGGTTGAATTTAAGGAGCTATACTGGCAGTTAAGGACGGATGCTGGTAGACCTCCTGGACTCCATGTTTACATTAGCATTAAGAGTGTTTTAAAATTGTGACAAGCCAAGTTATGATTTATGTTTTAAACCCTAATTGTATTTTAAACAGGGTTATTTATTATTTTAATTGTTACAATAATTAGTATTAACATATGTATTTATATGCTTATATATTTATATATTTATTTATACAGGCTAATAAAAATGTAGTTTATTAATAAATGTCATGTTAAAAAAATATATTAACAAATCCTAGAAAAGTTACATGATGACCTGAATTTACTCACACATTTAGTTACCTTACTTAGGGTAGGGATGATTTCTTTAAGAATTAATTGACTAATTAAGATGGAGAGTATTTAACACATTTGATGAACTGCATTCATTCTTCTGAGGAAGCCTTGTATTTTACCAGGTGAAAGCGCACTAAACATTTGAATTGTGTATTAGGTTCATGTTGAGCCTATTTTTATTGAATTTTGCAAGTTGCAACATTAAATTACCATTGTTACAATTACTACGTTGTATTGCCTTCCTGACTGTTTTGGATTTTGATGCTTTGAGTGGTTTGGATTGTTCGTGTTTTGTGGTTCATCAGTGTACAGATGCCCAGAAGTCTATGCAGTTTGTGACTGCACAGACTGGAAGGGGATAGGACTGCAATGTCTGCAGTCATGTACATGGATAGGTAATGATTGGCTCTCGCTGCAAGGGAAGGGAAGGGAAGGCAATTTGTATTTATTACAAGAGAAGATTTGTCTTCAGAAACAAAGCTGCTGCAAGGGAATATACAGGTACTGGTGTGTGTGTGTGTGTGTGTGTGTGTGTGTGTGTGTGTGTGTGTGTGTGTGTGTGTGTGTGTGTGTGTGTGTGTGTGTGTGTTAAATATACCTGGTGGCTAGAGTTACTCAGGCTCTAACCCTATACCTAGGTACAGGAAGCAAAAGCCTGAATTCCCTACCCACCACCACTTGTGAAAACTGTCTATTTTTTTGCCTCATATTTTTGTTCTGTTCTTTTTCTCATAAAATCTGTGGTTTTCCTGATTTTTGTAATCAGTGAAGGATTGAATTCACTAAATAATGACAGGCATTTCAATTTCAGAATTCATATTCTTCAGAAAATACATGGTAACACAAAACCTTTTAGTCTAGTAATTTTCTAAGTTTATAAGATCAATATTTGAAATGTGTGCCTATTTTGGGGCTGTATTCCCCCATTATTGGCTTTGTCCAGTTTTTGTGTGCTAGGAGGTTGAGAGCTATGGTGAGAACTGAATTCACTGAATATGTTTGGAGGCTGTATTCCCCCATTATTGGCTTTGTACAGGTGTTTTGTGCTAAGAGGTTGAGAGCTATGGTGAAAACAGAATTCACTAAATGATAGCCATTTAAGTTTCAGCCTTCCTCTGTTTCATGAAAGAGCTGATACGGCATAGTGGTATGTTGCTCTGACTGTAGTGCACAGGATCCTGGGGGCAAGCCTTGGCAGTAAAATGCATGGTGGTAACACAACATTTTATTCTAGCAACTTTCCATGATTATACAAGCAATGTTTAAAATGTGTCCCTGTTTTGGGCTTTTGTCCCCCCCCAATAAATTTTGACTTTTTCCAGATTTCTTGTGCTGCAAAGTTGAGAGATACAGTTGAGTGTCAAGTGGATTTTACAAGGAGCTGAGAACTTCAGGGGAAGAGAAGTTTAGTGCTACTTATGCTGAGTCTGCTTGCATTGTTAATAGCATAACAGGTTAAATCCTTGTTTTTGATGAAGAAGGCTGTGGGTTCTACTCCCACAGTATATAGATGCATTGCTGATACTGTAATGTGTTGTACTTTTAAAGGGGGTGGATGTTGCAGTCCTGAGAATGTCGTCTTTGGTGGAGATACCTAGTAACTATGAACCTGTTAGTTTGCCATTCATTCCCTTGTTGCGATATTACTAGCTTATAATTTTTTTAATGTAACATAGGCAATTTATTCCACAAGGGTAGCAGGCACTTAATTTGTAGATGAATCAATGAAATATAAAGCTGATTGCTAGCAGCAACCGCTTCATTAGTTACAGATCTCTTTAATGTGGAATTATTTGGATGACTTTTACTTCTGCAGAGATTATGCATAGTTACTGATACTGGAACTGTAGAAGTTTGAATAGACTTTTGTGATGGAAATATTCTGAATTGGGCAGTTTTGTCATTATTGGTGCATGAATTTTAATTCATTGTTTACTGAAAAAATGTTCAAAACAATCAATTTAAAACACACTCTAACAACTGTACGGTATTATAAAAGGAATATAATTTAATACAATCAGGGAAGTGTTTATTGATTATCTGCTCAGCTCAGGTGCTCCCCCTCCCATTTCTTGGTTGGATATGTTCGATTAGGAACCAGTTAAATCAACTGTCTACAAGCACTAACTTTTTTTGTTACTGAATATTTTCACAGATTGAGTCTGAATGCTACTGAAAGTGATGAAGCCAGATTGAAGCAATCACTTCTCTTAGATCTTCATTTTTTAGGGGTGGTACTTATTGTCCACACCTAGGGAGCTAAGTCCATCATGTAGGATTTCTGCCGTGCAATTCTCCCATCTGAACTATACCTCTCAACTGTCCAGATTTTCACAGAATGAATAGATTTTTGCTTCTTATTTTTGGTTTGTTCCTCATAAAATCTGTGGTTTTCTGGCAATTTAGGAATGAAGTCACTAAATAATGACAGATACTGACTTTCAGACTTCATACCCTTTCAAAAATCATGCTAAAGCAAGACCTGTTATTCTATCAGCTGTCTAAATTTATACAAGAGCAATTTTTAATACTGTTTGTTTGTTCCCCCAATATATTTGGCCTTGTCCAGATTTTCTGTGTTAAGAGGTTGAGAGGTATGTGCAAATAAATCGCTTTATAGAATTAGGTATATCCAAACCTCTCAACTGTCCCCGATTTTGGCTCAAAATGTTGCTCTCCCCCTAATAATCCTTCCACAAAATGGCAATTTTGGAAGAAACGTGGAGGGTTTACAATTAATAAATAATTGTAATGATCAGAGTTACATATTACATTTATTTCAGAAATGCATGTAGATTCTTTTACTTTGTCAACTGCTCAATGTAACAGTAGGTTCATAGGTTCATACTAGGCTATCTGCCCTAGGGCATTTATAAGCCTAACCACAGTGTGTTTGGCTTTCGCCACCCATTTTAAATGAATTTTGCTATGCCCTTTTTCGAGGTTAGTATACTGTGCCACTGTCTAACAGTGACACAGAAGTGATACCCGGGGTAAACCTACGATCTTCCATCCACTCATCAAGATTGCTCTTGAAGAGAGTCAATGAGGGACTCTGCCTAACCTGGACTGGGATTTTATTCCAGAGTGAAGGGAGCCTCTGGGTTATGAATCTGTCCCTTCAGCATGTCCTATTTATTTCAGTGCTGAGGTTCAAGTCTCTCAGCGTAGCTCGATGGGATTTGGATTTTCTGAGGTGCAGCATGTCCATTAATTCTGGGTTGGACATGGCTTTATACATCAGGCACAGATCGCCTCTGAGCAGGCGGTATGCCACTGAGTAGAGCTGGAGTTTCTTTTACCGGGCAGCATATGGCATCTGTTTGAGCCCTTTGATCCTCTTGGTGAGGTACTTTTGGTGTCTTTCCAGTTGCTGCAGGTGTCTGGTAAGGTACATCCCAAAAGGGGCATTGTACTCAATTATGGGCCTGATGAGGGATGAGTAAAGATGCACGATGACCTCCCCTGATCTAGATGTGAATCCCTTCATGATTAGGTGGGCTATATAAAATGATTTTCTAACCACTTTGGCCAAGTGGTTTTCAAATGAGAGATTGCTATCAACTTGGGTCCCCAGGTCCCTAATTACTTCTTCTGTACTTAATGGATTACCACCTATGTGGTAATTTGTGGGCACTTTGTTTTTGCCAAAGGGGATGACTATACATGTTTTGGCGTTTAGCTTGAGGCCATGGCTCTGGCACTAGTTGTCTGTTTCTATGAGGCCCTTTTGTAGGATGCTTGTGTCAGTTGGAGAGTCGATTATGACACCTAGTTTGCAGTTATCTGTGAACTTGGTCAGCCACAGTCCTTCCGTGCTGGTCTGTACCTCCAAGAAATATATACCAAACAAGAGAGGTCCCAGGACTGAGCCTTGTGGGATGCCACTTGTAACTGGTTTGGAGTCTGACATGGCTCCAGCAATTCTAACTATGTGGGTTCTGTCCTTGAGCCAGTTTGTAACCCATCTAGTGACATAGGGGTTTATATTTAAGCTGGTGAGTTTATCTATAATGCCCGAATGGGGTATTGTATCGAAGGCTTTTGCGAGGTCCAGGTAGGCTGTGTGGACCACCTTCCCCTCGTCAATGGCCTTGGTGACTGTTTCAAAGAAATCAACCAGGTTTAAGAGGCAGGATCTGCCCTTAAAGCCGAACTGGGTAGGATCCAGTGTCTGTAGGTCCCCAATATCTTTATTTATGAGGTCCATGATGATTCTTTCTATAGCTTTGCAGACCAAGCTAGTCAGGCTTATGGACCGATAGTTTTCAGGATCCATTGAGGCACCACCTTTGTGGAGAGGGACCACTGTTGCTGTACGCCACTCTTTGGGTACATATCCTGTAGTAAGGCTGAGATTGAACAATAGTTTTATGTTTGGGTTTAGCTCTTCTTGAAGTTCATGTAGGACGCATCCCGGGACACCGTCTAGTCCCATTGATGCTGTGTTTTTTGCTTTGGAGAGGGCGGCTCTTACCTGAGCATCTGAGATGTCAGGGGGGCAGCACTCTGCTGGGATAGATATTTGCCCTTTTGGTGGGGGGGGGGAGAAGTTTGCGCTGAACCTGTCAGCTAGGATGTTGGCAATGTCTGTGGGTTTGTTGTATTTTTTGTCATTTTGGACTAATTCTGAGCATATCTGGGAATTCCTACCCAGGTTCCTAACATAACTAAAGAAAGTAATAATATTAAAAAAGTGTCCCTTCTTTGGCAGGTTCCCAGCTGTATTGTGTGGCTATTTTATATTTCTGCATCACATTTTTGGTCTGTTTTTCATAAAATTGTGATTTTCTGGAAAATTAGTGGCAAATGATTAAAGACTGAAGTTAGAAAATAATGGCAGACATTTGAATTTCAGATTTCATACCCTTCAGAAAATTCGTACTAATGCAAGACCTACTATTCTATTATCTTTCTAAGTTTACAAGAGCAATATTTAAAAATTGTCCATATTTTTGGGCCATTGTCCCACTTCTATTTAGGGCTTTTTCCAGATTTCTTGCTCTGAGGTTGAGAGGTATGACAAATGTGTTAGGGCCATCACCACCAGCCAGAGACATTTCAGATTGTACCCCACTCCCCCATGTGTGATTATGGATGTGTCTAAGCAATGCAAGGAGCAGTTATGCAGTGTATGTGTACAGAGTATCCCCCCATCCAAGGTCAACACAAGTACTACAGTGGCTTTTTATCTGTCCTTGATTTTGCAGAATGTTCTGGTTTTCTGTCATATTTTTATACTGCTGATTTATGCTTCTTATTATTCAGAAAATGCATGTTGCTGCAGTGCCTGTCACTCTCTGTTTAAGTAGCAATGCTTTAATGACCATCAGGTAAGCTTCTTTGAGATTGTAAGATGCAAGTAAGCTTTAATAAGCATACTGTTAAATAATTATCAACATTGCAAGCCTTTCTGTTGTTGCCATGCAGATAATATTTACATAACTAGATAATGTATAAGCTTTAGGTATTTAGGTATTGAAATACATATGACAGTATTTGTAATAAAGGACAGGATTAGAGTATTTTCAGAAGCTCATTACATTTGTTGGAGACTTGCAGTCATCTTTGCAGGATTTGCTAGTAAACTAAACAGAATGCCAATCTATCATGTGTAGTCCATAACCTGTGCAGTAATCCTTTAATCAATTTATTTTGAGCTTGTTTCTTGTTTGCTGTTCATTTTTTACTTTGATCCTGTTTTCCCCATGAAACAAGTAGATAGTTGTTGTCAGGCAACAGGCCTTTTTTGGATAAGAAACATTTTTACAAGTGGGGTTATCACAGAGATTGCTACTTGCAGCATGTTACTTGGTACTTTTATTTATAAAGCTAAATATAAATTATAATTAGAACTGCAGTGCAAGGAGAAGTGGTTTGAGATGAGTGCTGCTTGTTTTTTTTTATTCTTGATTTTAACTGGCATTCCAGTAATGTATTTAAAAAGTAATTTATTTTTTCATAGGTTCATAGGTTGGTACTAGGCTATCGGCCCTAGGGCCTATACAAGCCTAGCCATAACAATTCCCTGGATATTTCTTCCACAATATTTACTTTCCTGGACACCTGTCTAGCAGGGTGACTGATGTGATTCCCAGATAAATTTTCTATCTCCCATCCAATCGTCAAGGTTCCTTTTGAAGAGGGCCAAGGAGGCGCTCTGCTTGACATGTTTTGCAGTCTATTCCAGAGTATGAGGAGTCTCTGGGTCAGGAACCTATCCCTCTAGCATGTTTTGTTCATTGTGATGGCAAGGTTTAGATCCTTGGAGCATATTGTTCTGAGGGATTGGGATTTCCTTAAGTGTAGCATGTTCAACAGCTCAGGGTTTGACATGGCCTTGTATGTTAAGCAGAGATCACCTCTGACTAGACAATATGCCACAGAGTATAGTTCAAGTTTTTTTTAGATGGTCAGCATAGGGCATCTACTTTAGGCCTGTGATTCTTTTAGTGGGGTATTTCTGCGGCCTTTCCAGCTGTTGCAGATATTTTTTGAGGTATATACCAAATAGGGCATTGTACTCTATAGTGGGTCTAATGAGGGATAAGTACGGTGGAACAATGACCTCCTTTTTTCTGGATGAAAAGCCCTTAGTGATGAGGTGTGCTACATAGAAGGATTTCCTGACTATTGTGGCGATGTGGTTATCGAAGGTGAGACCACTTTCCACCTGTGTCCCTAAGTCTCTCATCACACTTTTGTTGTTTAGTGTACTGCTACCTATGTGGTAATTCATGGGTACATGTTTTTTCTCAAAGGGGATAACTATACATTTCTTGGCATTAAGCTTGATCCCATGGCTCTGGCACCAAGCATCTGTTTCTCTAAGGCCCTTTGTAGAATATCCACATCGTTTGGGGATTTAATATTGGCTCCCAGTTTGCAGTCATCTGCGAATTTTGTTAGCCAGAGTCCCTTAGTGTTGGCCTGTACTTCAGAGAAGTAGATGCCAAACAAGAGTGGTCCCAGGACTGAACACTGAGGTACTCCACTTGTCTGGAGCTGGATTCGGAGTTGGCTACTTTTATAGTCTGGGTTCTGTCAGTAAGCCAGTTGGCAACCCATCAAGTGATATAGGGATTTATGTCCAGCTTAGTAAGTTTATCTGTGATTCCAGAGTGGAGGATAGTGTTGAAGGCCTTGGTGAGGTCCAGATAAGCTGTGTGGACTGCCTTACCCTTGTCCACAGCTCTGGATACTGATTTGAAGAAGCCAATCAGGTTCAAGAGACAAGATTGTCCCTTCATGAACCCAAAGTGGGTGGAGTCCAGTGTTTGAAAGTTGCCAATGTCTTTGTTTATAAGTTCCATGATAATGCATTCCATGTACTTGCAGATCAGGCTCATCAGACTGATGGGATGGTAGTTCCCGGGATCCAAGGATCATGCCTCACAACCTTTTTGTTTCCATCTAGATATTAAGTAAGCTGTCATGTAGCCAATGCATTGAAATATTTTTTTCTTCTCCACTTCATTTTGTCTTGCTTCGACTCTCATAATGACGGTTTGGCACCCAGGGCAACTTATTTAATTAAAGACTCAGGTTTTGTGGTTTTTGAGCATGGCTCCGCCCCTTTCTCGTTGGCCGCACCCCTTCCCATTGCCCCACCCATTCAACTGTCTCCTGCAGTGCCCCTTTGATTTGATTTCACCAGCCGCTATTGTTGCGCACTG
Organism: Protopterus annectens; assembly: GCF_019279795.1. Taxonomy (NCBI): domain Eukaryota; kingdom Metazoa; phylum Chordata; order Ceratodontiformes; family Protopteridae; genus Protopterus; species Protopterus annectens. The sequence continues at coordinate 1,268,335,690 of NC_056747.1, forward strand.
ACACTTGCCACCCACCATTGCGCTAACATGTAAACGCCATGTAGGCTCTGCACTAAGCCTACATGGAGTTATTTATATATATATATATATATATATATATATATATATATATATATATATATACATATATATAGATATATGTGTATGTGCGTGTGAGCATACACACATATATATATATATATATATATATATATATGTATATATATATATAAATATATATATATATATATATATATATATATATATATATATAAAAATATATATATATATATATATATATATATATATATATATATATATATAATGTGTGTGTGTGTGTGCGCACGCGAGCGCACGTGTGCATGTAGTACACTCTGCAGGTTTATTTAATGCACATAAGGAAGTTATTGAGTGGTTAACTGTGCTTCCAGAGGCTGAAAAATATAATAATCAGAGATGCATTTGCTTTCCTAATTTGAAACTTATTTTGTGATAGCCTATTTGACTGCGACCATTCTATGAGGTAGGCTTCTGCTTAATGATTTCTTCTGTAGGAACAAATCTCTTCACTCCTTCTAGATTTGAATAATCTTCCTCTTACATTATAAGACTCTGACATTCTAAAGTGAGAACCCCTATATATCTTGCCTCCGTTTGCTCTCTAATACTAATCTCTGCTTAATGCCCCTTAACATAACTTCAGTCCATTTTCTTCTTATTAATATCCCTGTGAAATGTTCTGTACCAATCACATAACTACATCCCAAGATCAAAAATAAAATCTACATTACTTCTCCATCCACAAATCCATCCTTTCATCTGAATGGAAACTTGCTACTGTCATTCTCCTGGTTATAATTCCTAATCCCTTAGAAGATGAACACGGCCATTCTACAACCAACATCTTCCTCCTAACAAAATAAATTAGAAAAGCATATCTATAAATAACTATTTGCTGTCATTTAAAAATCTAACACTTTTTCTAAGTCACTGCAGTTTCCATCCAGGTTTCAATTCTTCCACTGGTGTGTTTCCAGGTTTCAGTCTTATTTAATCATAACAGATGCCATCTTTTTTTACCATAACAAAGCTTTTAACTATGATGCTGATTCATTACTTCTTGCCCAGTGATCTAACATAGAGTACATGAAACCTTTTACTGGTTCAGCGAGTGCCTCTCCATTTGACTATCAGGTATTCAAGATTCTCTGTCTTCTAAAGTCGCATTTCAACCTGGGGTTCCACAAGGTCCTGTACTTGGTCAAGTCCTGTTATAACTCTTTATTAACAACTTACTTGCTGTCTACTCTAAATCCAGAATTATCCTCTATGCAGATGATATTCTCATTTTTCAGAAGTTCTAACAGCTTTCAAAGTCTACAATTGCTCCTGCAGGATACCAACAGCAACGTCTTCTGCTGGTTCAACAATTATAGAATCATAGTAAATGCCTCTGAAAGAAAGCTTTCACTGTTTGTTACTCCTCAAATGTTTGCATCTCTCAGTTCCTTCAGCCTGACTAACCATATGGTGACCCCATTTGTTATATTATACATATAATTAAAAAGATATAATACTTGACTCAGATTTCTTCTTCCTTTTTTATACTGATTATATAGCTGACTCCATTTCAAAGCAACTCAGACTTTCATATAGGCATGCCAATCTACTCTTAGCACTAATATATGAGTGTATAGCCAAGAATGTAATTATTCCTACACTGTAATATGGCCTACCATTTTTGTTACTAGTTAATCCACATAACACTACCATTCTTCAAAAATCCTTATAAAAATGTATTACTTTATCTCACATAGTCAATTACTGCACACAAAACCATTCCACTTATGGAAACATCCATTCTTCTGTCTGCTATTTTAAGCAACATATTATTCTTCCTTAATGCTTTTTCCCACAGAAATTTCCTCTCACCACTGATAAATTAAAGTCTATGCTAAGTCACGACTACCTTCCTAAGACCCTCATTGAAGTCTCCTCAAATGAAAGGACATCCAGCAATTGCTTTCCTGTTGTTTGGAACCTATAGCACCTGAAACTGGAGCCCATAGCACTTGAAATTGGAACCCCTAACTCTTGAAATTGGAACCCCTAACTCTTGAAACTGGAACCCCTAACTCTTGAAATTGGAACCCCTAACTCTTCAGATCAGGAGTCTTCCCACTCTGCTTCCCTTCAGCAAAGCTGTCTGTAGTTATCAGGTACCTCAGCAAGTCTATTGGTAACCACTCACATGGCTAATTTCTATACCAAGTACTCCTGCATCTCTATTTCCCATTTTAATATGTTCTCCTCCTGCAAGTCTTCCCTTCTAGCCATGGTGTGGTTTCCTCTTTCATGCTACAAGGAGAATACATTGTTGACTTTCCTTTTATGTCTCAGTGCTCATCACATATTGCTATTTTAATCACAAATGCAAAATACTGAGTGACACTTCTCATCCAGTGTGTAGTTGGTTCACTAAACTTGCTTCTGGTAAAAGGTTACGGAGTATCCGCTGCAGGACCTCCATAGTCATGAACAGTTTTAATTCAACTGCAATAAGACTCATTAATGCAGACATAAATCTGGATGTATCAAAAGTATAATAGATTGTTACTCTGTCATTCTTTTTCTTTTTTTTTCATACAGTAATTCTATTTATTTATTGCGTACTAAAATTAATATATTCTCATTTAAGTGCAATTCCAGACATTTCCTTACGTGCAATATCACTCAATCTCACCGTGTATTTTATTTTCATGTGTTAATTACCTCGTAGTCAGTGTTGTCCAATATAATAATTAGTTTACAAGCATGTGCAACAGCTACTTAGATATTTAGTTTTGTACTATAGTTATTGTTTATTCTCTAATACCTGTCACATATGTCTTTTTGTGTTTGTTTTCTCCTGTAAAAAAGCTGACACTCGAAATTTCATTTAGGTAGCACTTGTGTTTCCTACAAGACAATAAAGTTTTTTTGAATCTTTGAATCTTTGAAACTGTTTTCTCTTAGTCAAACATGTACTAAACCTGAATTGTCACACCATAAATAGCTTTCACTTTATGTTTAATACAGCAAAATATGAGTTCATTGTTTATGTACCGTCTCTAACCCAGATCAAGAGTGTTCAGACCAACCCACTCACCCATTTCACAAATGTCTAAAATAAAATTATAAATAAGTAAATAAATAAATAAATACCTATAACTATGCTTCACACACCCTTCTTGTTATCATACCTACCTCTAGGGCTGCAGTACTTCTGGGGTGGGTTAGTTATAAAGTCCATCTTCAAATGTCCATTTCCTGCATTGGTCTCAGTGAAATTGGCTTCAGTGAGACATACAGCAGTCTGATGAATGAACACCATCAAGGTGACTTGGCAGTATCAGATGCTAATGTTAGGGTCACTTGGCAGTATCAGATGCTAATGTTTGGGGCGTATCTGAAGACAACTAACATTCTGTGTATCAATAGTGCCTTCTGGAAGCTGATCACTTACTTCATTTTCTTTATATTGCTCACTGTTCACAAAAGGGCTAACAAATCTGCTATTCTGTGTATCAATCACCATTCTGAAAAAAAATATTTTTTATTCTGCATATCGAGCAATGCTATGAATAAAGATTAGTAATGTTGCATTCTGCAAATCAATCACTATTCTGGAAAAATGATCACTAATTTGGCATTCAGCATATCAGTCATTATTCTGGAAAAGGATTGCTAATTTGGTATTTTGTGCATTAATCAATGATCTGGAAAGAGGGTGACTACTACTCATCTGTACCATATAGTGAATTCGGTTTTTCTTCTTGATGCTGATTTAAGACTAAGAGATGGAATATCACCTTATTGCCAAAGGTGGTTCTGTGGGAAAGCTGTAGCCAAAACCCATGAGATTATGAGATGGAGGAAGAGCTTAGTGAAGTAGTATGAACAATTGAAGTAAGTCACTGTAAATATAGCAGGTAAGTTATTATTGGGTGGTGCAGTGGTGTAGTGGTTAGCACTGTCACCTTACAGTAAGAGGTTCTCTGGCTTGATTCTCAGCTGGGGTGCCTTCTGTGCAGAGTCTGCAGGTCCTCCCTGCATCTGTGTGGGTTTCCACTGGGTGCTCTGGTTTTCCCCCACATTCCAAAGATATGCATCTGGAGAGTTTCTCCCTGGGCCTCAGCTGAAAATGGGCTCTGTCCCATTTGGACTTTCCTGGTAAACAAATGTTAAATAGAATAAAAATTATTATTATTATTTTTAATCCTGGCAGGACTAAACCCATATAGCAAGGGTTACTGGGAGCTGCTCATAGATGAAGCGATTTGTCCTATAGTTTGCTGTTGTAATTTAGGCTTTTGCATGAGTAATGTATATTTTGGTGAAGTAAGCTGGAACAGACAAATTCTGGCTGTTGTTTGTATGAGACAAAATGCATTAATGTAAACATTATTATTGCTTTTTTATCCTGGCAGGGTTAAACGAGATACTGTGGGTAGCAATGGGTACTGGGGATATCTAGATGAAACAACTAGTCTTATTATTTGCTTTTGTAATTCTGGCTTTGCAAGACTAATGTGTATTAGGGTGAAGCAAGCTGGAGTACAAATTATAGCAACTATCTGTATGAGACAAAAAGTACATTTACTTAACTATTATTATTTATTTTATCCGGGGCAGGTCACATAAGATACTGTGGGTATACAATGAGTATGGGGGCTGTTTGTGAATGAAATGACTGTCCCTGCTGTTTGCTGTGGTAATTCTGGCTTTGCAGGAGTGATGTGTATTTGAGTAAAGCAAGCTGGAATACAAGCAGTAGTCTGTGTTAGACAAAAGTACACTATTGTAAGCACTACTTTAATCGCAATCAGTCATCTGATGCGTACACATTTAACAAAGTGGCTGTAACTGCTTGGTTGGGGAGGCCATCTGTCAATAAAAGTGATATGATCTCATTTGTTGAGTTTATAGAGTTATTAATCTCTAGCCTGCTAAGACTGATGTGTGTATTTGTGGAAAGATAGTTGGATTTTTTATGGTGGCTATTTTTGTTGAGTAAAGTGAAGTTAAGGTGCATTCAGAGCTCTCAGTTGTCCATGATTTTGCAGATTGTCACTGATTTTGCCTAGTATCTTAGTCTCTTCCATGCAGAATTTGTGGTTTTCAGGTAAATTGTTGAGGATTTTCAGTCGCTAAATATTGACAGGCATATGAGTTATTTGAGTAGCAGTAGCTCCACTGGGTCTGTATCACCATGTCGACAGGGCTGTTCATCGAACGCCCTTACATCAACACATGTACACCGAAATACCTAAATGTTGAATGGCCACAAAAGTGATATTTTTTTCCCAGGGGAAAAAAAATCGCTGGGCCATTATCGGGAATTTACCATTTCCTTCACTGTAGTGCAGTCTTGGAGTTGGTATATTTAAGTAGGGGGGTGTGGGGAGCACAGCCCCCCACATCAGGGAGTGTGGGGGCGAAGCCCCCCACTTCATTGTGTCTGTCAGTTTGTTTAGTTTTTTGTTGGCCCAGAGATTTTTTTTCCCTGAGAAAAAAATCGCTTTTGTGGCCATTCGACATTTAGGTATTTCAGTGTACATGTGTCAATGTAAGGGCGTTCAATGAACAGCCCTGTCAACATGATAATATTGACCCGCTCCACCATCTATATATGCCAGTGACTGATTTAGTATTCTGTATATGAATCACTGGTCTGGGAAGGAATCAATCATTTATTCTGTATATGAATCTCTGCTCTGGGAAGGAATCACTAATTTGGTGTTCTGTATATCAATCACTGTTCTGGGAAGGAATCACTAATTTGGTATTCTGTATATGAATCACTGGTCTGGGAAGGAATCAATTTATTATGTATATGAATCACTGCTCTGGGAAAGAATTACTAATTTGTTCTGTATATCAATTATTAGTCTGAGAAGGAATCACTAATTTCACTGCATTAGGTCCGGTTCGACTCTCAGCTAGAGCGTCTTCTGTGTGGAGATATGTGTGAATGGTCATACCTTCATTGAAGGTTGTGTGTCAGGGCTGGTAACTCAACACATAAAAATCAACTACCAATCATTAGCGGACCGGAGTTCCACTGTGACGACCCCTACCCGGGAAAAGCCGAAAGACACAACAATGGGAAGTAATCACTAATTTGGTATTCTGTATATCAATCACTTTTTCCTGGGTAGGAATCAGTAATTGGGTGGCGCAGTGGTGCAGCGGTTAACGTTGTTGCCTCACAGCAAGAGGTTCTCTGGTTCAATTCTCAGCTGAGTTGCCTTCTGTGTGGAGTTTACATGTTCTCCCTGCATTCACGTGGGTTTCCTCTGGGTACTCCAGTTTCTTCCCACAATCCAGACTTGCATCTGGAGCATTTCTCCCCAGATCTCTGCTGAAAATAGGGTCTGTCCTAGTCAGACTTTCCTGGTCAACAAATGTTAAATAAATAAAATAATTTGGCATTCTGTGTATCAATTACTGCTCTGAGAAGGAATCACTAATTTGGTATTCTGTGTATCAATTACTTCTCCGAGAAGGAATCAGTAATTTGGTGTTCTGTGTATCGATTACTGTTCTGGTAAGAGATCACCAATTTAGTATTCTTCGTACTAATCACTGCTCTGGGAAGAGATAACTAATATGGGACTCTGTGTATTAATCACTGTCCTGGAAGAGGAGCATTCATTTAATCTGTTAATTAGCATTTACAATTAAATTAATTACCATAGTCTGTTAAATATTCTGTTATGTACACCTGTACAGGAACTGTTTTACCTTATTATTGTATTATTACTGAATAATTATTAAAAAGTTAATAATTATTTTACTAACAATGAGGCTGTGCATTAAAACAATTTAAAGGCTGCTTTTCAAATGAGGGGCTGCCATAATACCTTGTTTAATTTGGAAGCCATGTTATAAAGGTATGCTTGTCATTGAATGAAGCTATATAACAGGTGTAATAGTTGTATATGACTGATAATTACAAAACCTACAACAGAGATCCAAAGAGATAAGTGTACCCATCATTAAGATAGAGGACTGACTTCACTCCCTTGTTATTTGTGAAAAAATGAAAAAAAAATGTTGCAATATTAAGCAGCAGTAATAAGCAGTTGAAAACTTCATATGTTAAATCTTCTTGTGTGATAGTACTGAAGAAAAAAAAAGCAAACAGGCTTAGTAACCGGAATAAAAAAGGCAAACAGGCTTAGTAACTGGAATAACTCAGCTTATTTTGCAAACCCACCTGGGTAACCCTACGGCTTCATGCCAGCAGCATGCACTTGCTAATGACTACGCATAATGTAATAAAGTCACAGGGTATGTGGATTGCTTTTGTGTCTAGAGAAACAGCTAATTTTCTAAATAATCTGCAGGACCCACACAGAGATTTTCTTGTGTGGGATATCAAAGTGGAACTATCAGATGCATTTTTGATCCTATTAAGGACCTAAAAGCAAGGGAGGACACTTCTTTATATGAACCATGAAGATGTTTTTACCTGATTTCAGTAGTCCCTACACTTACCAAAGGAAAGTGAAACTAAAAAGAACTATGACCTTAACTTTTAGTAAAGATGCCTACGAGATTAAAATGATAATTTGTGACAACTGGTCCATTTTGTCTGGTAATAGACTGGTGAGCAAGATTATGGATCCTGGCCCTTCTTTTGTTTTCAAAAAAGGTAAAAACATTAGGTCTTATTTAGAAGGGACATTCAACAAGGACAGTATGGAGAGGTTTGGTACCTTTAAATGTGGGTTCCCTTTCTGTACCTTTTGTGAGTTCATCAGCTGCAGAGGTTTTTTCAGCTGCCCTACTACAGGTAAGAAATATAACAATAAGGTGGCTGGGAACTGTAACAGTGAAAAGATTGTTTACAGGGCCTAGGGCTCCAAGTGTGAATATATGTACATAGGAAAGACTATTTCTAAATTTAAAAGGAGGATAGCCCAACACACGTCTGAAATTAGAAATGGACTAAGGAAGAATCCTTTCTCAAAGCACAGCATTGAATCACCAGGTCATTCTTTTTTCACTTTTCCCATTTTGGACATGATCAGGCTGTGTCCACTTGTGGGAAATTGCAGTACCATTCTCGAAAAGGAGCCAGAATGGCACATTTGCTTTAATGCCCATCATGTGCCTGGATTCAGTTCTGCTTATTCAATTTAATGCATTCTTCAGCTTATGAAACTGGACCACAAATTATTTTATCAATGGTTTTAGCAAGACATGTTTGTTCCTTTCTTCATTCTTCTTGGACATTTTTTATGTCGCTGTTTTTGGTGGTTTCTACTTGTTTTCTCTTCAGCTGCAACATATATATATATGCGTCGTCATTTGCATTTGTTCCACACATTTTGATTGTTTTTCCCTATTTTTAGTGTATTTTGTTTTTGTGGTTGCTCAGTTTTAACAGTGATTTGATGAAGCTCTATGGGTGAAAGCACTTTTCTTATTTGTTTTTAATACACATACAATTTAATATTTTATTTTGATTGCATTTTTATCTGTGGTGCTTCTTTATTTTGCATATTTCCAAGGTTACTATAGTGGGTAGTCTTTTCTTGATTCATGTTCCTGTTGTCTCACACAGACACACACACACACACACACACACACACACACACACACACACACACACACACACACACACACACACACACTTCTTCACTTCAGCTCTCTATTTTTTTTTCTTTATAGTTTTCTAAGTTTTTCACTCCTTTTGGAAGGATCTTGTCACCTTGGTGCTAAATCACCTTTAGTGAAGGGTGTTTTCTAAAACCCTTGTCCCTATCTGGAGACATACTAAGAATTAATTAATAGTTCTGCACTTCAGGTTATTTGAACTTTGTTTTATTAGTACTATTTCTATTTCCTATTTTAGTTTGGATTGCAAAAAATGACTTCTGTCACATCAGGCTAGCTTTCAGTTGTCAGCTAGGTTCATTACTATGTATGAGGTTGTCAATTATGATTTATGATCATTTGTTCTTTTTATGTATATATTAGTGCTATACAGATTAAAGCTGTTATTGAAAATTTGATCTGATGAAGTCTAGTTTGGTGAAACTGCTGTTCTCTTTTCTCACTCTCATTTCTCCTCTCTTTAAATGGGTATGGATCAGTTATACAACTATCTGTCACAACAATCATTCATTTGTCATGAACATCATCTATTACTGTCAAACCCGCGGTGGTGGTGCTGTGGTAGCGTTGACGCCTCACAGTCAGACGCTTTCTGGTTCGATTCTCAGCTAGAGCATCTTCTGCATGGAGACATGCGTGAATGGACGTATCTTCGTTGAAGGTTGTGTGTCAGGGCTGGTAACTCGGCACGTAAAAATCAACTACCAATCATTAGCGGACCAGAGCTCTGCTGTGGTGACCCCTAACCGGGAAAAGCCGAAAGACACAACAACATCATCTATTAGTGTCAACTTTTCATTATCCGCAATAGCAATTTCCCAGGATTTAATAAAATCCATGTAGGCACAGTGTAGAGCCTACACTGACTGTTACCATGTATGTTTACATGGTTCCCCCTCAGCAACACCCCATGCATATTAATGATGGCATGTTGCTGATGGAGAGCTGAGGAAGAAGGGTATTGAATCAGTGTAGGGAGAAGTGTAGTGGTAACTGTGTCTGCAGATGGGTAGGAGACTCCCCGGACTGTCTGTCAGTGTCATGTTAATTTTTTATTTATTTATTTTTTTAATAATAAAACATGTTTGCATGTTGTGGAGTGCAGCAGTGCTAAGTGGTGCCCAGACAATATCCAAATGTCTAAAAATAAAAACCAGATGTACTTAATTATTTATTTAAATGTATGTTTAAGCATAGCTGAGTATGTTTGCATGGCGTGGTGCTCAGCACTGCTTATAGGTAGCTCAGTGTTATATGTAAAAGTACACCTGATGTCTAAATGCCCACGTAGGTTAATGAGTAGACTCACAGCTCCATTTGTAGTAGGTCCAGGGTTTGAATACATGGAAGGCAACTACATAGGTAATTTTAAAATACACACTTGGCAGAATAATTTAAAATATGGCTCTGCTGTTCTCTTCTAGGCTGTGCTAAGACCTGCTAAGTACCACATAAACATGATAATGGATGCCAATGTTTATGCCCTGCTTTGCTGGTTTACGAGGTGCTAAGTAATGTGGCGCTTTCTTGAATGTTGCCCATTGCTTATATTAAGTCCAGTAGGTAGGAATACAGCAGAATCCATTGGAGTTCTGTCTCTGAAGGGTACTATGGCTGGTGTTGGTGAAGGTGAGTGCTTTTGGGTGCTGTGTTGGGGCATTCTGGAGTCCAGGGTCATCGTTGGACTGCGAGTAAAAAAACATGAAGACCGTCTGCTGCAGGGAGGTTTCCAGGGCTCAGAGTGCAAGGCGGAGGCCTGAGACCGGCTGACAAAAGAACTCACCAGTGTTACTGACATCCCTCACACAGGTGAGCAGTGTCATCACCACCATGACAACCTGAAATGGACAAAGGGGGATCACTTGGACACCTGGATCCAAGAAGCTTGGGTAGGGAATGCCTGACAAGCATGTAAGTAATTTTACCTCTGTTTCACCAATATCTAATCTGAATGCTTGCAAAACTGTTATGCATAATGGTGTGCTTCTCTCCCAACAGCTGCAGAGGAGAGGGCTCACAATGTTGAGTTGCACGCCTGGTGCCTGGCCAGGTTGTCCCCTGAGTGTGGTGAGTATGAATGTATTATTCTAACTGTAGTGAAATAAGCAAGAAAGGGTAAATCATTAACTGCATGACAGTATATTCAGTAAAGTCTGTAGTGCAATAAATGTGGAATTAGAGCTGCATTGTAAGCAATGAATAATGTCAACTGTTGAGCAATAAAAAACATAAAACAATTCCAGGAACTGCATTAAGGTATATACAATAAAGTGTGTAGTGCAATAATTGTGAAATTAGAACTGTTTTGAAAGAAATTAATAATGCTGACTGTTATGCAATAAAACATGAATCCATATCAATAACACCATGGAAAATGGTGTACATCAGTATTGTCTTGGTGTAACCATTGCAGTAGAGCTGTATGCATTCAGGCTGTAAGGTAAGGTGCTGGTGTCAAGTATAACACTGTTATAGCTGTAGAATGCAAATCTAATGGCTGCCACTTGTATTGTTTAACACATATAGTACCATTCAAGGCTGTCTCTAGACCAATACTGTTCACATAATACTCTGTCATCCACAAACATCAGGTAAGCAAGGTATATGGGAGAGGTAGCCCACTCCATGATCTGATATTGTTTGTTGCCTTCACAGATATTTCAACCCACTAACAATAAAGTGTGTACTCCAGCATTGTTAGGCTGATGTATAGCATACCTACTATCTGCGTTGTTCTACTGTCACTACAGTCTAATATAACACTGTAGTAGTACTGCCAGGTCATACTTTGGTTCCAGGTAAGCTTTAGGCAGATATCAGTCAGTCAGTAATTAGCAGTGACTCAGTAGTTCAGTTTGTTAAATGCTCTGTATATAGTACATTTTACCACACATAGACCAGGGTTCGATTCCAGTGATAGGTACACTAAATATTGCAGTAGCAGTCATGTAATGCTCACAAATTCTCTCTCCATAGGAACTACAGGTAAATGGGTGAGGTAGCCCATATCATGAGTAGAGAATTCTGTGTTTAGATTTCCCAGACTGTTAAAATCATTAGCAAGAATTTGAAAACTCAGCAATGTGCAATCAAAAATAATATGTGTAATCCTGTATGCCTGGAGTGTCTGTTAAAAGTTGCTGCAGTTGCAGTCACTAGTATTAAGTTCTATTCCCATGCCTGCCAACCAAGACATGACTGGTGTACACATACATGTCTCTTAAGTGTCACGATTTCACGTTATGTAATTAATAGTGCGTAATCCACCTGTTACAGAATACCATGGCAATGAGTACCTAGATTGCACACTATCACCATTTCAGCCCACAGAATACCTTGGTAGTTATATAGGTCCACCTGATGTGCAAGTGTTCAGTGTAGGTATGTACGCACAGTTGTTACCATTTGGCCTATAGTGTCCCACGCATATAGCTTGAGAGGTATGTATAACATCAGCTACAAGGGACTTGTATTCACTGTAAATGTAAAGAGAATACAGACTTGTAGATAGTAGTACTCCTGTCAAGGAAGTAAGCATCAATGTTACTAATAGACTGATTTTTCTCTCTCTTCCCCCACCTGTTTTCTTCATTTATTTATTACTGTTATTCATTGGTTATGGTTTACTATTAACATATGTTGTTACATTAACTGTTTTTTGGGGCATGTGTTATTGTTATGTATTATAATGAATGTATATTAACATATCTTGTTAAATGACCTATTTTGTTGGCCTTATGCTGTAACTGTTACTGGCATGCTATTATACTGACTGTTCTGTTATTGATTGTTGCGTTTCACATAATTTGCATTGATATGTAATTGAGTTATTTCCAATGTTCTGTCATGCTGCTAATACTGACAGCGTTTTGTTAATACCCAACCTATACTTATTGCTATACCTCTCTTACCACAACACGTTGGGGTAGGCCGGTTCCTGGTGATCTGCCTACTTTGCCTCAACTGGCCATGGCACCAGGTCCTAGCACATCTGGGACCCAAGCCAGTGGTGCCCCCTCTGCTGCCCCTGCACCACCTGTGGTATCGGGTGGAACTGCCTCAGGGAATGGGGCCTGGCCTCCTCCTGTGAGTGGTGGTGGTGGAGGGGCTGCAGTCACTCAGGATGAACTGCTGGTCATGGTGCACAGGATTGCTCGTCACAGCTGTGAACACTGCCTGTGCCAGACTGAGAGCATGAGAGCATGATGGCCGACCTGGTGGGGCAGGCTCACCCTGACGCCCAGCCTCCTACACAGCCACCCTTGGGGCAGTGAAGGAGCACTGTCAACTGTCACATGGATAGGGACGTGAGTCACACTTGTGCCATCTGGAGGCACATGCGACTTGGTTACACAACCCCCTCCCCATCCAAGGTGTTTATCCCCCTCATGTGTCACACACCGCCCCTGTCTGCTGTCTTGTCTGTCTGAAAATGCATCGTCTCCTACCCAACTTACCTCCCCACATGTACTTATATCCCTTTCCCTACATTGCACTCTCACCTTAAAAAAATGGGCACATGTCCCAAAAAACAAAATATCACTACATACATAGCTCTCCATATCACACATGTGCCCACTGGACACCACTAATCTGGTCTAATTGGCTTGACAACAGAGTTATGTTGTGTTCACCCCTCTCTCTGGGGTTTGAGTGTCCAAATTCATTTATAAAATGTGTCATAATGCACAGCTGTTGCTGTACAAGATATGGATAGCTATGGGTCTTTTCTACACCCTTCCTGCATATCCCTAACTGCCTTTCACTATGTTTTCCCCCTGCTTGCCCCCATTTCACCACTTTTCTATTACCCCCTTTTTCTTTATATTTTTTAGCGTGCATTTATGTAGAGCTAAGCGAAGCGGTGAGGTGCAGTGTGTCATGCTGCTTCACCTAGCTAAGATTTAATAAGCTTTAATGATTAAATGTGTTTATTACATTGTTAAACACATGTACAAAATGAACACCTCTGCCCCTCTCACCCATAGCCCACTGCATTAACCCACCACACAGATCTGATGTAAAACAACTGTTTCCAGCAAAACATACTGATGGCTACTTATAGTCATTAGGCATGTAACTCGAATAAAAACTAATGGGAAAAATGGGAGTGTACCTTGGACTCTGGTGCAATAATACACCAGTAGACAGCCAAAGACATAATAATGTATGTATGTGAGGCCTGTAATAGCAGGTATATGTGCTTTTTTATCCAGAGGTGCCAGAAGCTGTTGAAGGCTGGGGGGTGGAGGGTGAGAGGGGCACTTCGTGATCTAAAAATGGCAATTTTTTAAAACTATTTACTACCACAACATAGGTTCACATGGAGGACATTTTAAGCTTAGCCAATTTCCTTTTGGTGTTTGAATTAACATTTCCTAATTGGTTTTACCTATCCCATGATTGATAATTGTATATTAGCCCTAGTGCAAATAACTGTGATCATACCATAGATAATTTGAGGGGAAACTATGTAAGAGATGCAGCATTTAGGAACTGCCTCTGTCCATTAGTGGCATGAAGGGCAATCCTGGAGTACATTTTCTATTACCCATCCCTAGATCCATGTTGCATTTGAATTAGGCAAGGATGAGTTTTGTTTTACTTGACTGGATAGTTTGTTCTGGAACAGTGATAGCCTCAGTGATGTATATCCATCTCTCCATAACATTCAGTTTAGATACCTGGACTGAGGATTTCTTTTGCCATTTGACTTGCTGATGTTCAGTAGGTCCATTTGTATTAGGTTGGAGATACCTTTTATGCCAGACACGTCACCTCTAAACACTCTTTAGGATACTGAGTATATGATAAATCTTTGAGGTGGTCCATGCAAGACCTATTGTTTAGGACTTGTATCCTTTTAGTAAGGGATCTCTGTGGGTATTCCAGTTGTTGCATGGATCTGGACAGATACATGCCAAAGTGGGCATTATACAAAATGATTGACCTACTGAGGGCTTTGTAAAGGGGGACAGTAACATTTCTAGATCTAGTCACAATCAATTTGCTTATAAGCTGTTCACTTTAGAAATACTTTCTTATGACTCTGGGCACATATTGGTCAAAAGTTAGGTCACTGTACACACAAGTTCTCAAATGCCAAACAACTGGGTCATTTCTCAGGGGGCAATTGGCAGTTCCCTGGAGTAGATGACTTCCCCACTGGATACAATAATGTATTTTTTTGGAGTTTAGTTTCAATTCATGATTCTGGCACCAGTTATTGTTTGGGACAAACCTTCCTGCATGATGGTTAAGTCATTTGGGGATTCAATAACTGCTCCTAGCTTGCAGTCATCTCAAACTTAGTTGGCTAAAGCCCTTTGGTATTTCCTTTTACTTTTGAGATGTATATGCCAAACAGAAAAAGTCTCAGTACTGAACCATGTGGGACTCCATTGGCGACTGAACTCTTCCCTTATTTTGATCTCCTGCATCCTGTGAGCAAGTTGCCAATCCAGCTAGTGATATAAGTGTTTGCTCCTACATTAGAGGATTGTGTCAAAAGGCTTGGCCAGGTCAAGATACTGTGGTGTGAACTGTTTTACCTTCATCCATTGCTTTGGTGACGAGTAAAGCTTAAAATTTGTCCATGATTTTGAGCCTGTCATACTTTCTCCCAATTCTTGCCCTTAGAGGTTGAGAGATCAGAGCATATGTTTGACTGTCCCTAATTTTGTGTCATATTTTTGACCTGTTCCTCATATGTGTGATTTTCTGGCAAATTTATGAGGATTGCAAAACTTAAATAATGATAGACACTTGACTTTCAGACAAACACTGATCCATTTGCTAAACAATCAATACTATCTCGCAATGAAAACAGACTTAGCATGAGCAGTAAACTTCTCTGCTCTTGAAACTCACATTCATTGAAACATTCATTTTGCATTTGGCCAGTGGAGGACTAAGCTTACCTCTGGGCTGTTATCAAACCATAGGCTCCTTACACATTTTTAGGGCCATGCATACATGTATGCATTCTTTGATTTACCTTCCTGATTGCATTATATTATATTCCTTGTATAGTATAGCACCACTTATTAGAATGTGTTTTAAATGTGTAGTTTTGAACAGTCTTCTAGTAAGCAATGAAAAAATGCATGAACTAGTAATGACAAAACTACCCATTTCAGAAAATGTCAACCATAAAAGGCCACTCAAACTTCTGTCATTACAATCCACCCATATCAGTAAATATGCAAAATCTCTACAGAAGTAAGTCATCTAAATAATTCCACATTAACTCGTTGCATCTAAGTGACACCTCCAAGTGCATCTGCAGTTAACTCCTACTGATGACTCTATGTGTCAAATATTGCTTGTTCATATTTGCATCAATAATTCCAAAACCATGCTATGTACAAGGTTTTAAAAGATTTCATCTTAAAGATTACACAATGGCAAACTCAACTACATTAATATATGACCTCTTTATGGTGCAGGTAAATAGATATTAACTATTGTTTATATGATATTAATTTATATAGATATAATGTTTACATTTTTCTAAATATCTCAACAACCAGGTAAAACAGACAGAACTCCTTAGCCTCATATGAAAGCTCTCAGCTAGATGAATAAAATGCTGCTGACAGTATGTGTGTAACTTGAGTGGTTGCTGAGATATTGTAAGTTGTTTACAAAATATTACAGATGTAGTACTTACTGTGTTTACTGTGACTTATAACATTCAGTTTAAGACCTAGAACCTAAAGAATACTACCATTATAAAACTAGTTTGTGCTGCACAGTTTGTCTTTTATACTTCTTTCATAACCCCTGTGGTTTCAGAGATACGAACATTTGTTTGAAATGTGATGACATAATTTGATTCTGTTAAAAGGCTTAGGCTTCGCCCATTGGAAGTTACAGTGAAAATGTCCTGAGCTCCATTGGAGTAAAAGAATTAAAGGGATCTGGAATTAATGAAGAGGTTGCTGCTAGCAAACAACTTTATATTCATTGTTTCATTTGAAGTAAAGTGCCTGTTGCCCTTGAAGAATAAATTGCTTATGTTACATTAAAAAATGATAAGCTAGTAATATTGCAATAGGGAATGGATGGCAAAATGATAACAGACTCAGTGTTACAAGGTAACTCTTCCAAAGGAAGACAGTCACAGGGATGCAGCATCTACTCCCTTTAAAGTACAACACAATACAGTATCAGTGATCCATCTGCATACTGTGGGAGTAGAACCCACAGCCTTCTGCATCAAAAGCAAGCATATTACCTGTTGTGTTACTAACAATGCAAACAACTTAGCATAAGAGCATAAGCAGGAGTAAACTTCTCTTCCCCTGAAGATCTCAGCTCCTTGTAAAATCCACTTGACACTCAACTAAATCTCTCAACTTTGCAGCACAAGAAATCTTGAAAAAGCCAACATTTATTGTGGGGGGGTCAAAGGCCCAAAATCAGGGGCACATTTTAAATATTGCTTGTATAATCTTAGAAAGTTGCTAAAATAAAGTGTTTGTGTTACCATGTGTTTCCTGAAAGATAGGAAGACTGAAATTTAAAGGGCTATCATTATTTAGTAAATTCATCTCTCACTGATTTGCCAGAAAACCACAAATTTTAAGAGGAACAGACCAAAAGTATGAGCCAAATATTCTGTGAAAATCTGGACAGTTGAGAGCTATGGACTCAACTCCCTGAATCACAAGTGGTGGTATGAGTAGATAATTCAGGGTCTTGTTTCTTGTACCTATGTTCATAGGTTCATAGGTGTGTAGTAGGCTAATGGCCCTGGAGCCTTTGCAAGCCTAGCCCATAGAAGTGCCCAGGCATTGCGCCACCTGACATTAGTTCCCAGTGCTTCTATCAAGTAGAGCCACTGGAGTGATGCCCAGTGTGAACTTTCTATTTCCCATCCACTCATCAAGATTTCTCTTGAAGAGGGCCAGTGAGGTGCTCTGCTTGACATGTATGGGAAGCCTATTCCAGAGCATGGGCAGTCTCTGGGTTATGAACCTGTCCCTCCAGCATGTTCTGTTGATTTTGATAATGAGGATGAGGTCTCTGGAGTGTGTGGTGTGGAGGGATTCATTTCTAATAGAGCTGGGTCAGACATGGCTTTGTAAGTCAAGCAGAGATTGCTTCTTAGTAGACAATATGAGACAGAAAATAACTGGAGTGTTTTAAGTCTGTCCATGTAGAACATGTGTTTAAGGCCTAGGATCCTTTTTGTGAGGTACTTTTGTGGGCTTTCCAGCTGTTGCATGTGTCTAGTGAGGTGCATGCTAAATGGGGCATTATACTCGATGACTGGCCTAATGATGGAAGAGTAGAAAGATATTATGACCTCTTTCTTCCTGGATGCAAAACCCCTGGTAATGAGATGTGCCACATAGAAGGACTTTCTGGCCACAGTGGCAATATGGTGGTCGAAGGAGAGGTTGCTGTCAGCTTGTGTCCCCAGATCTCTTATAACACCTTCAGTGCTCAGTGGGCTCCTATCGATGTGGTAATTAGCGGGAACTGAGTTTTTCCCAAAGGGGATGATGACGCATTTTTTGGCATTAAGCTTAAGGCCATGGTTTTGACACCAGTCATTGATCTCAGTGAGGCCTTTCTGTAGGATGGCTACATCACTTGGGAAGTTAATAATGGCTCCCGGCTTCCAGTTGTCTGTGAGCTTGGTCAACCAGAGTCCCTCCGTGTTGGTCTGGACTTCTGAGAAGTAGATGCCAAAGAGGAGAGGACCCAGGACCAATCCTTGTGGGACTCCACTTGTACTGGTAGGCAGTCTGACTTGGAGTCTGCTACTTTCACACTGTGGGTTCTATCTGTGAGCCAGTTTGCAACCCACATAGTGATATAGGGGTTGATGCCTAATTTGGTGGGTTTATCAATAATTCCTGAGTGGGGAATAGTATCAAAGGCCTTGGCCAGATTGAGGTAGGCTGAACGAACTGCCTTGTCCTCATCCACAGCTCTGGTGACTGACTTAAAGAAGTCAACCAGGTTGACCAGGCATGATCTACCTTTCACAAAACCAAATTGAGTGTGATCTAGAGTTTGGAGATTCCCTATATCCTTGTTAATTTGGTCCATGATGATGCATTCCATAGCCTTACATATCAGACTCATCAGGCTAATGGGGTGATAATTCCCAGAGTCTGTAGTCGCTCCCCTTTTATGGAGAGGGATGACTGTAGCAGTGCATTATTTGGTAGGGAAAAAGGCTGAGGTGAGGCTGTGATTGAACAGGGCACACAGATGTGGTGCCAGTTCACGTTGTAGTTCATGTAGAACACATTCAAGGATATTATCAGGTCCCATGGAAGCTGTATTCTTGGCCTTGGATAATGCAGCTTTAACCTCTGCTGCAGTAATGCTGGGTGGCTGGCATTCCTCAGGTATTGTGATTGGTCCTTTTGGGGGGAAGAGAGGGGTAAATCTGGCACTGAATCTGTTGGCCAGTATGTTGGCAATATCTGTTGGCTCAGTATAGGAGGTACCATTGTGGAGTAACTCAGAGAAAACCTGGGTATTGCCATGGAGATTCTTGATATAACTACAGAAGGCTTTGTGGTATTTTAGTGTCTGCTGCAATTCTGCCTTCATAGCTGGCTTTAGAGGTTTTGATGAGGGATCTCAGCTTTTTGTTGAGACTAATAAGGGAGTTTTTCCAGTCTTAGGACTTCAGCTTTTTCTGCAACAGTTTCTTCCTTCTATTGTAGAGTTTATTAATGACAGGGACCACCAGATTGGCTTCCTTTTTTTGGAGGAGACCATCTTGGTTCTGTTGGGTATGGCTCATTCCATGCATTTATGTACATGTTCATCCAGTGCATTGGTGTATGATTCGGCAGTCATGCATCTATTTTCCATTGACATGGGTGCTGCAACGTTAGCCATCTCTGTTTTTAGGAGCCCAAAGTCAGCTTTGGAGAAGTTTTTCATGGTGGTTACCTTTGCGGGGGTGTGTGTGTGAGATGTGGATTTCCATGGTGATTAATTTGTGGTCGGATCTAACCAGGGAGGAACTGAATATTGGTGTAGAGCAATGGTCACCCATGTTTGTAATAACCAGGTCAAGGATGTTGCTTCCTCTAGTGGGGGAAAGAATGAGCTGGTCCAAGGCATTGGAATTGATGAATTCCAGGAAGCATTGGGCCAGTGTATTGGTGCATGAGTAGTTTCCCAGTTGATGGAGGGGTAGTTGAAGTCACCTAGTATGATAGTGGTGGTTTGGATCCTAATAGTTTCCAGGGTGCTTAGGAATGTGGAGTGAGAGTCTTGTGACTTGGTTGGGGACCTATAGCAGGCTACGACCAGAATCGCCGTCTTACCCAATGTTAGTTGTCCCTGAAGTGTCTCAAATGCATTGTGCTGGGCTACTAGTCTGGAGGTGTGCATATCCTTTATGAATATGGAGACACCACTGCCTTTGGAGCTTCAGTCCATGTTCTGGAGCCGAAAGGTGTGGAATGAGTTATAGCCTGGTAGCACAGGGGTGATTTCTGCAACTCTAAACCAGGTCTCCATTATGGCACAAATGCCGATGTTCTCCATTTTTAGGAGTGCTTCAAGCAAGTGCATCTTGAGATTTAGACTTCAAGCGTTGAGCAGCATGACCCCCAGATTGCATTTATTTATAGCTGTTACAGTGGTAATTTGGTCTTTTGAACATGGTTTGAGCCTGAGTGACACTACCCAGGTACACCTACCTGGGCATTTTACACACACACACACACACACACACACACACACACACACACACACACACACACACACACACACACACACACACGTACACACATACACACACACACACACACCCATATAACAAGGGATCTGGAAATAGCCAGATGTAATGAGGGGGGCTAAGGCCGACAGATAGGGACATGTGTAATGGTTTGCCCCTACAGAGATAGCAGGTTGATAGATTAACAGCTATTGCATTAGCATGCATATTCCGACAGGTATGAAGTCTGACACTCAAGTGTGTCTCTTTACTTACTGACCTAAACCCACAATGCTTGCCAGTGAGCTACCACATGACCACTATGTTATGGGATATTAGCCACACATATGAAGCGAAACTGTGGACATACTCCATAACTGTATACAGTTGACAGTTATGGTACCTACCCTCTGTGATGCTGTACTCTCCACACCTCAGTGATGTCCATTTGAACAATTAAGAAGGGGGCTCAGGTCTACATGAAGGCCTTATATATTGCACTATGGTGGCATGTCATTGGCCAATGATAGTGCAATTCTGCTATTTTGGCTGCAAATAGCAATTCTAAGCCACAGATTGGTGCAAAGACAATTACCTGCTAATGAGCAGTACCTTAAAAAGTCAAGCAGCTACTTATGGGGAACACGTCTGTATGAGACTTCACTCACACAGAGAGCAGAGTTCAAAAAGTATACCAGAAGCACCGTTCAAAAAAGGAGTATTGCACTCCACCAGGTATGTAATAGATTTCTCCATATAACAGGATGTGGATAGGAGGATAGAGGTATGGGGAACAGAGATTACAACAGTAAGCCTGTCTTAGATCTATGGTAATGACACGTCAGTGATACTCTTCTGTCCTACACCTACAGGCATGCCTCTCAACTGTCCCTGATTTTTAATCACATCTCAGCTCTGTCCCTATCAATCCACTACCTTTCCTACAACAGCCAACCATTGTAGGAAAGGTAGTGGATTACACTTAATACATAGTGACAATGAGTAAGGTTGTACACTCCTGTAATGTCAAATGATGTACTGTAATTCAGCCCCCTCATTCAGTCACTGTCTCACATACATAGTTCTAACATTTTAAAAGTGTCCCTGAATGCCCCTGATGTACTCTGGCTAAGTCCCTGTTTCTGTTGACATATGTCTGTTTGGTTGATGGCTATGCCTAACATACCTGTCAACCTATTACAGCTTGAAACCAGGATAAAGCCATAATTTATGGGTGGATAAAGGCCCAGACTCAGCAGCAGTGTTTAAATATTTGTCAGAGGTTCACAAGTTTGTGTGAAAATTACCAAAGCTATGAGGCAAACATCCTGACATTCTGCAAACATCTCTATAGTTGGGAGGTATGATGCCTTCAGGGAACATATACTACAGCAGGTTGGCATTGTTTTCAGTCATTGTGGCACACTGGTGTTGCTGGACTGTCCCCATACAGTTGTAATAGCACTCTGTTAATTGTCTGTCAGTGGCCATATGACATATTAATGGAAGCTCGCCTATAGAGGACACATCACAGTGGACTGCACTGCTGGGCATTGGCACATACAGCAGAATCTGTTACAGCACACAGGGACATACCCCAGTATTGATACTATCTTGGTGGTGTCTACACACGTCGAGTGTTGCAAGACTGTGGGGTATGACATGTGAGGGAGCAGTGGATAGTGCAGGCCATTATGGGTGTGCTGGATCTGTACATAGTGGATACCCATGCATCTGGTCCTGTAATGTGTTCCCCTTTTGTTGTCTTTCAGGAAACATGTAGCACTGAAGACATGTCAACTTCTCAGAAGCAGAGAATGACATGTTAGTTGATGGACTGAGACAGCACCACTGGATCTTGTTGTCTAGGGGAAGGCATAATCAGGACCAGTGGGCAGCATTATGGGAAGACCTTGTGTGGGATGTCAATGAGACTGGCCAACAGGACAAGACCTATGAGCAGATCCGACACCAGGCCACAGACATGCTGAGTACTGCAAGACAAAGGGAGCTGATGTTGCCAGGGATCATGTCACCACCAGTGGAAGGCCTGTGACAGAACATCTACCCACAGCCACAGAGGAATTCCTGGAAAACCTAGGAACAGACAACAGCTCCCAGGCATCCATCACACCATACATTGTGGAGGTGGGTGCCACAGTGTCAACAGCGGAGGAGCATCCAGGTAAGTGTACTGTGTTCACCAGTGTAATATTCTATCAGTTATTGTGGCAGGCTGTACATACCTGTACATGGGTGTTAGGTCTATCTGCATTAGGGAGGGGGGTTAGGGTTTATGCACAGTTGTGCAAACATACTCAGAATGTCAGAAATACAACCAGTATCACAGTAGCTACTGTATATGTGGATATATGTACATATTACCTTGTAGTGCTGAAACATTTGGTGGTGATGACAATACTTCGCCCTCACCTTTTCAAAGGTCTGTCAGGAGTGGCCCAAGTCCATGGTCCGGTACCTGGTAAGGGTGATACAGTTTTTTATGGATCATATATACCCTATTAAAGTTAATGGCTGCCATATTACCCTATGTAGAAATGTTGTGTTTAGCCAGAGTAGAGTAATTGTATGTTCCATTCTGGAACAGATGACTATGGTTCATAGACTGGTTATTCACAGGTGTGTACTTGACCGACCATCGACTCATCTGCACTTATAGTTATGAGTGGCTACACAGCCTGATATACATGAGGCATTTACTCCAAGATGCCTGTTCAAACACAAAAGGGTGATTCTACATACCTGAAGCAGTGACACTAGTACTGGCATATCATTTTCAATATAGGTGTTCTGGGTTTTATGTGTAGTTCTATCACATACAGTGTCATATTGCATACCTTACAGGCAGATTATACTGGCAATTTTAACTGGATGTGGCTGAAGTGCATGCTATAAAGGGCTTGACTTGTCTGTGTATGTTGTTGTCGGGTTGTCTGTTGCAAATGGGAGTGGAGATGAGAAGACGTGAGACTGGTAATACAGTTGTGGATCCTCATCTCTATGAGTCTGTGTGGATTACCATACATAATAGTGCAGGTGGTAATGCTTTTGTATTGGTTTTCACAGGTGACCAGGAGTGGTTGGACTCTGTCCCCCTTACAACCTGATGTCATTGTCTCATCGGACTCTGATATTGATGGTGGCCATAGTGAGGCACAGGTGGGTTGTCAGGGACTGAATCTGTTCCAAAGGTTGACATCCCTCTTTTGCCCCCATTCCCACCATACATAGTCAGCATGCCCACACATACCTAGTCCTCAGAGGCCACAGACATTGGACAGTCAGAGGGTGGCGACATTGAACAGGACAGTGTGGCAATTATGGCATCAGTGACTGTAGACAATAGCCAGAGCCAGAGAGCTGGAGAGGTCCCACATAGGCGGATTGACGGATGCTCGTAGGAGGACTGCTGTCCATCCACCACCAGTCACAAGTGTCACATCACGGGTCACTCTGCGCATATTTTGGGCCATTATGGAGGCACAGGTATGTTCTGAACGCAACACCAGATGGATGCTTAGGGCTATGGATGCAGCACAGTCTGACATCCATGATTGCCTCCACTGCACTGGGGACACCCTGGATCAGTTCACTGATACAGTGGACAGATGGTGGGCTGAGACAGTGCCTGTCTTGGACCGCACATTGTCTGTGCTGGGACATCTGGTTGGAGTTGGGCATTGGGCACGTGGCATATGTAAGCAGCACCATCTGCAGAGAGTCCACATGGCCATGCACAGTCATGGTCCCATACTGGCAGTACTTCCAGCGCTACTGAGGGAAGTTTGCTGTCCACACCATGATGTGGCAGGCCATGGGCATATGGTCATGGGCAGTCCCATTGGGGACACAGACCCACATTTTGCCATCACTGTCAGATAGTAGTACTGCATCTGACCTTGGATATGGTGGTGCCATTGCTACTCCTGGCAGAGCCAGTTCCCATGTTCATAAGCACAGACAGTGAACTGTCCACACTACCATGTAAGTTCCACAACTGCCCAACATACACATGTGTAGCACTAGCACTGGGATTGACTGTGTACATGCACACACTCAAACACCACTGTCGCATGCGGGTCACCTACAGAAACACACAGTACCTTTCCATAGCTCATGTAACCTGCACCCCTCCTGACTCACACACATGCTGTCAACTGTTTGGCACAGTCTAGGACCCCAGCACCCCCACACCACACCCTGTGCATGTGATGATACATGTGCCACATCCCTGCCATCTGTGCCATTGATGTAAGGAAATGCTACTATGTGTCTGATGCACAGGGTGTCTGTGCTACTTGACATGTACTTGTGTAGTACAGTATTGTTTTGCCATGCCACTTGTGGGCCAAAACAGGTTCTGTATGCTGGCATGTGTCATGACTACACATCACACTTTGTGTATCTTTGTTGCATGATGTTGGACTGCTGATGGTGTTACAGCATGACAGTTGTGTCATGGACCTGTTCCAGGAGTCTGAGGTGACAAACTATGGGCACATGGTGACAATACAGTGACAGAGGATGGCATGGCAGTACAGCAGAAATATGACATCAGCAAGGTGCGACAGTATACATGCATGGCACCCTAGATGCATATGTGTAGAGCAGTCTATCAGGGACAATGGGGGCAGTCAGTGTATTCATGCATTCATGCTTTGTGATAAGGTCTGCTACCCTGGTTACATATCACCTGGGTTATCTGAACTTACAAATATAGAAGGTGTGGTGATGGAGTTGACATGTGTACAAATATTCTGTGTCCAGGTCAGACAGGTGGTGGACATCAGTTATGATTATGTATAGGAGGGTAATTTAGGGCCAGCAGCTAGTCACAGGGCCAAAAAGTGCATAACTATTGCATAGGGATAGCCCATACGGCCATGTCTGTAGCGCTGCACAGGGATATATTTGCACACATACACATACACACACACACACACACACACACACACACACACACACACTTGGTTGATGTGAGATTGAAACCACTACTTATCTACAATTACACACTATAGCTTGCAGAACTTATTGCATGCACCATGAAGTTTAACTGATATTAGGTTGTCAGGCAGCACTCTTGAGGTGTCTGACATTAGCAGGCCTTGTAGAGGACAGCAATATAGAGGCCAGCAGTTAGTCACAGGGCCATAAAATGCATGGCTATTGCACAGAGATAGCCCATAAGGGCTTCTCTGTAGTACTGCATGGGGATATATTTACAAGCACACACAGTCGGCTGATGTGAGAATAGAACCCCTACCTATCTACTACTACATACTACAGGCCTTGTAGAGGGTGGCAATGTAGAGACCAGCAGCTAGTCACAGGGCCATAAAATGCATAACCATTGCACAGAGATTGCTCATATGGGCTGTGCCTAGTGCTGCATGGAGATACATTTACAAACATACACACAGAGTTGTCTGATATGAGATTAGCACCCCTACCTATCTCCTATTACACACTATAGCTTGCAGTACTTACTGCATGTACCACAGAGTACATCTGTTGTATACATGATTGCAGGCACAGCACTTGTGGAGTACGCAAGGTAGTCTTGTGTTAGACAGTATGTGTGGCCTGCAGAGTGATATTGCTTAGTAATGCTATTGTATCTAGTGTCCTAGGAGGGGGTACCTGTCACTATCCCTGCTATGTGTGTACAGTTAGCAGTATGGCCATATGTGGCTAACAGGGATGTCTCTATATATATAAATGTTGCTGTGTGTGTACATTATGTATATGATGTCTGTAGATATATTCCATGTATCATTGTACTATATATAGTTTTATATATATATATATATATATATATATATATATATATATATATATAGATGTATATGTACATACATATATATATATATATATATATATATATATATATATAAATATATCAGTATATGTATATGGGCGTACATATTGATAGATACAATACGCATGTGGAAGAGGGATAGGGTCAGACAGATATGAAGAGGTAGCTGTCTGTATGAACAGACATATTTCCACATAGCCGGTCTTTGTGAGGAAGAGGTAACAGAACTGCATTCATTTTAGCTAAGTGTAGAAGCATGCTCAGTGCGACTGTCATTACTTGCAAGATGACTTCATATCAGAGCTACCTGCACTCCAGGCTGGGATTTTATGTGCTACAGACATTGGCAGCTGCACCTGTTTCCACAGTACATCACTTCCCTGACATTGTCCATGGAATTTCCTGTCTGTGTGCTGTAATTAATATGTGACTGGGATACATGATGTAACACCTCTTACAGGGTGACAGTCTGCATACCTCTCACCATACCTCTCAACTTCTTACAGCAAGAAATATGGACAAAGCCAATAATAACAGTGGGACAAAGGCCCAAAATAGGGACAACTTTTTAATATTGCACTTGCAAACTTAGAAAGGTGATAGAATAACAGGTTTTGCTTTAGCATGAACTTTCTGAAGGGTATGAAGTTTGACAGTCAAATTTTCTAACTTCAGCCTTTAATGATTTGCCACAAATTTGTCAGAAAAGCACATTTTTATGAGCAATGGACCAAATATATGAGCCAAAACTCTGTACAGTTTAGAGGTATGCCTCTCACTGTACATGTTTTTTTCATAATGAACCGCATTTCAACCCATATGTCTGGCCTGTTCCTCATACATTTGTGATGTTCCAGTAAAATATTGTATAAGGCAGTCAGTGAATAGTACTAACTACAGACAAACATTTCAGTGTTGGACTTTATATCCTTCAGATATGCTGTACTGATGCGACCTACTTTCATACTAGCCACCTTCTAGGTGAGTCAGAGCATCTGAATGTCTGTCTCTAGTTTTGGTCCTGTGTCTCCCCATTCTCTATGGCTTTGTCCAGCTTTCATACAGTAACAGATTGAGGGGTATGGCAGTCTGTGGGGACACCACCATATGACTACCTCACATGTAAAAGATGTGGATAATACCAGATTCAAACCATCAGCACCATCACCCATGCTAATGTCCCTAACCTACTGAGCCACACAGGCTGCCAAACAAGGCTGCGTCATTCATCACACAATCAACAGCATACAGACATACATTGTCACCCCTGCATTACATGAGACATAGAATGTGTGGCCAGATTCTGTCACTGCCCTGGAATTGGCTGGTCTGCTGATATCTCATTGTAAATTTACTGTTACAGCAGTTGTTTGGGTAGACTGATGTGTTGGTGGTGGGGGACGTGTGGCCCATGCTCTGCTGGCATAGACAGTGGTGTGACTGTCATGTGACCCGACTGTTTGCCATCTCCCTTAAATAATTTAGTGGACAGGCATGTGGCCTAGTGCATATCAAGGAACACATGCTATTGGACAGAGTACCTGTTGTCCCAAGTGGCTGTTAGATCTTCTCAAGTAACCTAGTAGTTCACTATCTTCCCTTGCATATAAGCAGCAGGTCCATACATATGCTACCATATGCCAGTACCCCTTACAAGTGGTTAATAGGTGTGTGACTTAGCTTTCAAATGCAGCAGTTGGCAGACCTTTAGTTTGGGGCTGACTCTGTCTGATGCATGCTGTACACAGCCAATACATGGTTGGGTAGAGATTTTGTGGGCTGGCTGGCATCATTTTTTCCAATATGTATGTGAGTTGGAGTAAAGTGCTAGTCCCTAAGGCCCTAGGTTGCAGTTCATGTGCTATGCATTGTCTCTTGGCCAAGACCAGGACATATTTGGCATGTCTACGTCTGCCTACAGGGACAGCCCCAGGGTTTTTCTCCACAGAATCCTCCTGTGGGTGTGGCTGGGGTGACCTAGGCACTGCTGGGGGGCTGTGTATCCCTTTCCTTTGCTGATTCTGCTGCAGCTGTTTCCACAGGATCATATTGTGTATACCACATACTGTGAACATGTGTGCACATGTGGCTGGAGAGTACTGCAGGTCTCCATCAGATATATTGAGGCACCGGAACCATGACTTCAGCAGCCCAAACATACACTCTGTGATGTTTCTAGTTTGTGCATGTGCTTCATTATCGCATTCTTCAGTGGGTGTGTGTGCATTTCTGATGTGTCATCACCCACGGTTCCAGTGCATAGCCAGCATCCCCAAGTAAATGGCCATGTGGGACGTCCCCCCTAGCAAACATCTGGTACAGCTGTGATGCATGCCAGATATGGGAGTTGTGATAACTGCCAGGGCTACCAGCACACACATTCATGATAATGCCCTGGGCATTGCACATGACCTGGTAGTTGATGGAGTGATACCCCTTGCGGTTGACTTAGATTCTACCCTCCTCACCAGTTAGTGGTTTCATGTGTACATTACTGCAATCTTTAGCACCCAGTACCTCAGAGTAGTGTGTACATGGTAGAAGTGCTGCATACTGCTGGCTCTCGCCTTAGGAGTGAGGGGAAAATAAATGTGCTCACTGGCATGTGGAAGCATAGCATCCAGGAAGTGGTGGAGTATCTTGGATACAGATGCCTGTGACAACCCCATCATGTCCCCAGTTGGTCTTTGGAAAGTACTTGTAGCTGTTCTCCTAAGCACTACAAATACCTTTGTTTCCACTGGGATGGGTTCCCCTCTGTTGGCTCTGGGTCTGAGTTGGGGTTGGCAGAGCTCAGTGAGTTCTTGTACGTTCCTGTACACCCTGTAGCGCTTTACAATCTCCAGCTCACATAGCTCCTGGAAGGTTACCCTGGGCCTGAACACTCTTCTCCTTCTCAGTCTAGGCCTATTGTCAGCAGGAGCAGCAGCAGGAGCAGCAGCAGCACTGACCTCAGCATCTAGCACATACAGATGTAGCAGACCTGCAGCAGCATCAGCACTGACCTCAGCATCTAGCACATACAGATGTAGCAGAGCAGCATCAGCACTGACCTCAGCATCTAGCACATACAGATGTAGCAGAGCAGCATCAGCACTGACCTCAGCATCTAGCACATACAGATGTAGCAGAGCAGCATCAGCACTGACCTCAGCATCTAGCACATACAGATGTAGCAGACCTGCAGCAGCCCCTAGAATTTCTTCAGTTAAAACTCTCAAGTGTGTACTCCACTGGTGCAGAGTATGAGGGCCAAATCAGATTATTAGGGTGTATGCAACAATTATAGTGGTCTGCTTTAGGTGCAGCCTCTGTTATTGGCTACCCATGATGCACTGCACCTGCTAAGTACATCATTAAGGACTGTTAATGGACTTAGTTTAAATGAAACAGGGGGCACCAGTAATTAAGATATCATTGCTTTCTCAGCCAGTTTTCTTTTTGCAACAGCCTTCTTCACTGAGTACTGAGGCACACCCCACAAACATGCACCATGAAGGTAAAGAGTGTTCAGCAGTCAGTGTACACTTCCCCATGACAGGTCACACTCAGCAAGGTGACGTGCCATACAAACACACTCAAACGCACTGAAACATGTGCCACAAAGGTAAACAAAGCTTAGCAGTCAGTGTAGACACCCCCTGGTCAGCAGAGTGCCATGCCACACAAACATGCACCACTGCACACCAATGAGCTTATAAGTCATGTGATACACCCCCTTTGATGTCAGCTACCTCTTCTGTGGACACCAATATGGTACTGTGCCTATGTGGATGGGATCTGTGGACATGGATACCCATTTGTGCTATTCAGCAACCCCAGATCATTTGTATAGAGATCTGTGCACACAACCTGGAAAGAACATGGTTCCAGGTACTGTCTCCTTAGCACCAGAACCATTCCACCATTGTAGATACTCCATGCAGGGTCCTATATAACATTACTGTCATGTACTAATAACTTTGTCTTTTACAATATTTTGTATTTACTTATTTGTTTTTTCATAAAAGCATGTTTGCACACTGTGGCATGCTGTGCAAATATACCCTGATTATTAAAAAAAATAAAATTATTTTAAATTATTTTACATATGGTGTTGGACACACAGTGGATAGTTTTGCACATATCTGTGTCTGCTATGCTATTTCTGTCCATCTACCTGCCCTTTTATGACCCATGTTGTTCTTTTTGCATCCTGCACATGGAATTTTTCAGTGTACACTACAGACATCAACATGGGGTCTGCAGGACTGCCCATATGCTTCCTGGATTGCTCTACCTCCCAAATTTGCATGCAGTTCCCCTGCTGATCAGGTGATTTGCATGCCACAGATACTTCCGTGTAGGCATGCTCATGTTCGCTGCTCAGCACTGTTTATTGGCTCACACAACTGCTTACTTTCATGTAAGCAGTGTGCCACTATGCCTACATGGAAACAAGTACGTGTAGGCTTTATTAAATCCCCCCCATTGTTTTAACCTGTGATCTGGCCAGGTTCTTTGCAATTATTTTTGTGTCTCAATAGTAATCTAACATGTTTTCGCAAAAAAAATAATCTTTCAGCAGATTACATAACAGAAGGACAGGACTGTTGGAAAAGGTGGGATTAAGAAAGAATGAAAGAAAACAAAAGGCATTTTAACTGCAATAACTGCTTTGTATTAAAAACGTACTCAGGTAGTGTAAAAGGTATTAAAGAAATCAATGTTTATGTGAGCCTGTGTGAGCAACAACAGATAGTAATATACAAGTGTAGTAGATTACTAGCATTTAATGCCAAATAACTTTTTTTAAATGCATTTCTTTTATTTTAATGTAATTTATTTGTTCATTAAACTGGAAAGTGAAAATGCTTTTTTTGAGTACCTTCCACCCATGACCCAGGCCATGGGGGAAGGGTAAATGCAACATACATGGGATGTAGGAAATAACTTGAGTACCAGGAGAAAATCCATGAACGTGGGCAAAGTCCACAAAAGCAATTCCCAGAGGTCAGGACTGACTTTCAGATTCGGAGACTATGAGGTGCAAAGCTTATCAGTGGTCCATCATACAAGGGAAGAGAAGTGTTAGAAGAGGGGTGCAGACATTTCCGACTATAAGTTGTCAGTATAAGAGTTTTAAACAAAGCATGATAAAGTCTAGCAAAGAAAGAAAAAAAAATACAAGGTCATTGAAGTTAACAGAAATCAAAGGATGATTCTAACAAGGGAAGAATGAAGGAATGCATGGTGGAGATAATATTAAATAAGTCCATTCCTAGTTCTAGAGACGAGAGCCATTTTATTAACAATTACAGCATGTTTTGTTGCTATGACTAAGTTATGAAATTACAAAAGGTACAAATGTATATCCAGCATCTGAATCAGGAATGAGATATTGTTATTCCTGCTTTACAGTGAATCAGGAGTAAAAACATTTGGGTGCAAAAGCAAAGCTCCCTGCATGGGAATATGGGTATAGAGAACAGATTGTTTTCCACACTGTTGCTTTTGAAATTGTGATTTTCACTGTTGCATGCCTCGGACTATCATACCATTGCCTTTACTGACAGAAAGAGCTACCCACATGTGCACTATCTTCAGGTAGGTAGAGAATCCCTCCTGTCATCATACTGTCTAGATAACAAATTCAATAAAACAAAAATGTAGTTAGGGACCTGGGTTGGCAGCTCTTTGTCTTTTTGACCATCATGTAACAATGGTTGCTAGCAAATCTTTTTATTTAGCCCAGCTAATTGCTAAATGAATATAATCAAGGTCTACAGAGATAATTGTCTTATACTCAGCATTGCTCAGTCCATGTATCAAGTACAATATCCCCTTATTATATATATTGAAACTGCACATATATTAGGGCAGCACAGTTGTGCAGCAAATGGAGTTGCTGCCTCACAGCAAGAGATTCCCCACTTTGACCCCTAGCTGGGATGTCTTCTGTGTGGAGTCTGCATGTCCTCTTTGTGTTCACGTGGGTTTCCTCTGGTTTCCTCCCACATTCAAAAGACATGCAGTAGGTGGATTGGACATTCTAAAATGGCCACAGGTGTGTGTGGTGTGGAAAAATTACCAAGGTAGGGCTAGTCACCCAGAATTGTAAACCTTGGCTCTAGACAATTGTCACTGCTGAAGTGACACCCTGACGTCATGTGCAAAAATGGGAAAAAGAGTTGTGGATGGGATAGCTGTCCTTTGTAGTACAGTAGACACACATGATTCACATATATAAGCGAATGGGAAATAAACTCTCCTTCAGACATGGCAATTAGCTGTTTACTTGTGAATTTCAGTGATATCTTACAACTCCATATACATTGTCTTATTACAGTAGTTATAAATGGTACTATGAGAATAAAATGTGCACTGGATTCAGAATTTCTGTAGGGATGAGTATCGCTATAACCAGGAGTCTCTGAGGGATGTTTTCCACAGACTTTTTGCCCATCTATATGCTGACTTATTACGTTTTCCCCAATAAAATGTGACTAGTATCAGGGTGAGAGCTGCCCCAGGGAGTCATCATCCAAGCAGCTAAGCATATGGCATGCAGAAGTAATTTCAAGACAAAAAACAAATAGAACTTACATTAAAAGCAGTTCAGCGAGTCCATGAGAACTTCTATGAGACTGAAGGCATCAACATGGATCATTCTGGTAACTGAAGTGGTATAATGCATTGATGTCAGATTCCTTTGAAGATAAATGAAAAGAAAGAATATACATCTTTTTACCTGACCTGGAAGTTCCTAGAAAAAAAAAATTTATAGGCTATCATACCTAAATAATATCTTTCTCCCAGATGTAAAGGCCTTTCTTTTTCTACATATCAGAACTGAGGCCTTGAGAAATGCAAACAGTGGCACCTGGTTTGCTCATGCATTTAACCCTGATTTCTTCTTGCAATACCAGCTTCTTCTGAGTAAGAGAATGAAATCTAACCATGCTCCCCTGGCTTAAGCTCCATTTCATCCAACTCTCTTTCACTTGTATCTCTTCAGACTACTGTAACTTTCCTTGGGGCATGTCTTTCCAGTGAGCTTGCCTGATCTATATAAACATTATGAATTCTTGGAAAACAACTCAAACCAGTAAAGAAACTTGCAAAGCACATAATTTCTCTGAACACACGTATTATAAACTCTTTTTACTTTATCACGCATCTGTCAAGTTGAATAACCCTGGATGGCAGTATGTTATATTGCAATTATCTGAAACCAAATCTTAGCTTATTCTTGTGGTCACAAGTAAACAGTTTCTGACCTAATGACTTAACATGATGAACTTCATATTAGGAATTTACATGTAAATAACTTCAGTTTATTCAGATTCAGTGGTTTGAGGGCACATTGCATTATAGTACATTCTGCTCTTCTGTCTAATCTAAACAACACACTTTGATTATCAATGTTGAACTTTTCTGACTAGATTTCTGTCTGGTGCTTTTGTTTCAAACTGTATGTGTCAATATTTGGACACAATTAATGCCTTGCACCTTTTCAGTCATTATTGCTCACAAACAACCTGTTTACTTACATGCATCACAAACATACTTTTCAGTTGAAAAAGCATTCCTTTCATTTTATAAATGTTAGTAAAATTATTTTTCTTGCTGCTGCTTCTACACAATTAATTAACAGCCAGACATTTCTTCTTATCATGCTTGTAACCACGTCATACTGAACTTCTCATTGACCAGTTTCTCATACTAAATGTAAAAACATTATCAGTGAAATATTGTTTCCAATATCTGACATAATCAAAAGCAACCAAAAAAGAGATAATGAGTGGTTGTTACTGGATGAAGTGACTTTAGATAACAGATAGCTTTACAAATCGAATATATATAGTATGTAATCTCATGATGACATGGTTAAGACTACGACAGTGGAATCCATGGAGGAAAGACTTTAGAAATTTAAAACACTTCAGATGAACAACTACTTTTTATCAGAGGGTGCTCAGTGAAAACATGATCCTAAAGGACTTCAGTTTTGGAAATATCCAAATGGAATGGAGTCCAACCCATTACTGTACACTTAACTCACTGAATTGTTCAACAGAAAGGACTTAGAGTTAACTAAATTACTTATTAAAGATGATGAAAGGAACATGGATGAGCTTCAACAGGAGATACCATCACTGGTTACTTCAATTTCTGAGGATTTGTTGCTCACAAGTTATCAGACTATGTACTTCAAAGTACTGAAGGAGATTGAAGTAATGATAATGCATTGACCATCTGGAAAGGACAAGAAATTGGCATGTGATGATAGAGATTATAGGAACAAGAATGTGCATCCCTACAAGGGAAATCCACCGGATATGTTGGCATTGAAGTCAGATAACAACTGTGAAGTCTCTATAGAATCTGTTCCTCTATGCTGGTCAAAAAGACTAGTGAGTCAGAACTAGAATACAATGGAAGGGAATGCCAACTTTTACTGCTATAAGTATTGTCAGAGTTATTGGAACAGAAATCAGCAAGGCCAATGGTCAGGAAACTTTGAGGACCAAGGACAAAGATGGAACATGAAATAGTTCTCTATGGATAGCAAACATATACTGTTAATGTTTCTACAGTCTTAAGTTTTAACATTTTCAGCTATGGCAACATAATCATTGGTTGTATACATCATAGTTGGCTTGTTAAAGGATTTACTTTTGTCTAATTGGGCTGCTCGGATTTGGCTTGTATTATTCTTGACCTTAAATTGTTTACCACGGAACTGAACTTAAAAGTGTTTTTTTTTTTCTATGCACCTGGTTACGTCAGAAACAGGCTGTGAGTTTAAGCATACACTTTTAATCCACCCCCCCCCCCAACTGATTATTAATTTATTTGAGATGCTTTGTAAGAAAGATGTTAAATCTCTTTGGTTCAGCAGTTTGCTTTTCATCTGGTCATTTCTGACAGCGTTTACAATTTTGTCTCCCAGTAACAAATTGTGCAGCTCACAAAATGTTAGCCTTTGCCTTAGTTCTTTAATTCAGTTAAAAGAATATATTTTCTGCTGGACTTTAAGCACTCATGAATAATAAGGGTAGATATGTAATATTTTTTTTTTTGTTGGCATACTGTAACTCTGAAACTTTTGTCTTGTTATCCCAATGGACTTTCTCACTCCTTGTTGAAACTCAGACATATAAACTTTAAGAGCTTCATCCTGTTTAATGCACAGGTACATAACACAATGTTCCTTCTTTTAGGCTTTGTAAATATTCCACACTTGTGCAGGAATAAAATGAATTTCTAGAATACAAACTGCCCTGCAGAGAGAGAGAGAGAGAGAGAGAGAGCATCTGATTCTGAAGATGTAGCTGCACCATTCATTAACTCCTACACATTCACAGCATTGATTGTACTTTTTAGTGCATCACATATGCAGCTCTAGTTATGTGAACTGGCTTCTACAACTTAAACTTAAATGTGTTTGAAAGGCAAACCACACACAGTGTGTGACTTCACTGACAGCTGGAATTGGCTTCATAAAATAAATTCACTGTCTAGACTCCCATATGTTCAGTGATGCTATTTGGTCCTCCCCAAAGGATACAGCATTAAAAGTATTATTATTACTGATCCAGATGGTAGCACTCTTGCTTTCATGAAGGAACAAAAGTATCAAGGCCTCCTTTTTGTCTGACACCTTTCCTTCCATAAACACAATGAAATTCGAATACATAAAGTATTAGTTCAGCAAATATTATTTTACAAAATCTGACATCTGCTTATTCTTGAAGTCAGACAATCCATTGCTTCTCAGAATACGGGTGACTAATCATAACCCTCTTCTCTCCACATACTACCACTCAGTTACAATCTGCAGAAAATTGAATACATAGATCCATCCACTTTAATAGCAAAAACTGAATTACAGTAGATAAGGGTAATTGGCACTGTGGCAGGGCTAGCCACCTGGTTGTGCAAACCTTGGCTTGAGATGATTGTCCCTGCTGAAGTGATGCCCTGACCCCATGTGCAAAATGGTAAAAGGGATAGAGGATGGATGGAAGGGTAGTTGACTAATAGAAACTGTCAGGGCTACTTTGCTCCTTAACACACTTACCTCTGGACTTCTTATCAAACTTACTGTCGTGCACATCTAAGTAAGTTATCTATCAAAAGCCCTTCCCTCTGGAATTCCAACTGTATCCAACTTCTGAGAGATCTTTCTCCAAAATGGCCCCTGCCTATTGGAACTCACTACATGAAGAGATAAAACAAATGGATCATCGTACAGCATTTGTGAAATCTCTTCATTTCCATCTAAACAAATATTAACCCTTCCTCTATCTTCAGCAAGCATCAGTACTCTCTATTCCATCAGTACTCTCTATTCCATCAGCACTCTCTATTCCATCAGAGCTCTCTATTCCATCAGCACTCTCTATTCCATTAGTACTCTCTATTCCATCAGCACTCTCTATTCCATCAGTACTCTCTATTCCATCAGCACTCTCTATTTCATCAGTACTCTCTATTTCATCAGCACTCTCTGTTTCATCAGTACTCTCTATTCCATCAGCACTCACTATTCCATCAGTACTCTATATTCCATCAGCACTCTCTATTCCATCAGTACTCTCTATTCCATCAGCACTCTCTATTCCATCAGTATTCTCTATTTTATCAGCACTCTCTATTTCATCAGTACTCTCTATTCCATCAGCACTCTCTGTTTCATCAGTACTCTCTATTCCATCAGTACTCACTATTTTATCAGCACTCTCTATTCCATCAGTACTCTCTATTTCATCAGCACTCTCTATTCCATCAGTACTCTCTATTTTATCAGCACTCTCTATTTCATCAGTACTCTCTATTCCATCAGTACTCACTATTTTATCAGCACTCTCTATACCATCAGCACTCACTATTTCATCAGTGCTCTCTATTCCATCAGTACTCTCTATTTCATCAGTACTCTATATTCCATCAGTACTCTCTATTCCATCAGTACTCTCTATTTCATCAACACTCTCTATTTCATCAGCACTCTCTATTTCATCAGCACTCTCTATTCCATCAGTACTCTCTATTTTATCAGCACTCTCTATTTCATCAGTACTGTCTATTTTATCAGTACTCTCTATTCCATCATTACTCTCTATTTTATCAGTACTCTATTCCATCAGTACTCTATTTTATCATTACTCTCTATTCCATCAGTACTCTCTATTTTATCAGTACTCTCTATTTCATCAGTACTCTCTATTTTATCAGTACTCTCTATTCCATCATTACTCTCTATTTTATCAGTACTCTCTATTCCATCAGTACTCTATTTTATCATTACTCTCTATTCCATCAGTACTCTCTATTTTATCAGTACTCTCTATTCCATCAGTACTCTCTATTCCATCAGTACTCTCTATTTTATCAGCACCCTCTATTTCATCAGTACTCTCTATTCCATCAGTACTCACTATTTTATCTGTACTCTCTATTCCATCAGTACTCTCTATTTTATCAGCACTCTCTATTCCATCAGTACTCTCTATTCCATCAGTACTCTCTATTCCATCAGCACTCTCTATTTCATCAGTACTCACTATTTTATCAGCACTCTCTATTCCATCAGTACTCTCTATTCCATCAGCACTCTCTATTTCATCAGTACTTTCTATTTTATCAGCACTCTCTATTCCATCAGTACTCTCTATTCCATCAGCACTCTCTATTCCATCAGTACTCTCTATTTTATCAGCACTCTCTATTCCATCAGTACTCTCTATTTTATCAGCACTCTCTATTCCATCAGTACTCTTTATTCCATCAGTACTCTCTATTTTATCAGTACTCTCTATTCCATCAGCACTCTCTAATCCATCAGTACTCTCTATTTCATCAGTACTCTCTATTCCATCAGTACTCTCTATTCCATCAGTACTCTCTATTTCATCAGCACTCTCTATTCCATCAGTACTCTCTATTTCATCAGTACTCTCTATTCCATCAGTACTCTCTATTCCATCAGCACTCTCTATTTCATCAGTACTCACTATTTTATCAGCACTCTCTATTCCATCAGTACTCTCTATTCCATCAGCACTCTCTATTTCATCAGTACTTTCTATTTTATCAGCACTCTCTATTCCATCAGTACTCTCTATTCCATCAGCACTCTCTATTCCATCAGTACTCTCTATTTTATCAGCACTCTCTATTCCATCAGTACTCTCTATTCCATCAGTACTCTCTATTTTATCAGCACTCTCTATTCCATCAGTATTCTTTATTCCATCAGTACTCTCTATTTTAACAGTACTCTCTATTCCATCAGCACTCTCTAATCCATCAGTACTCTCTATTTCATCAGCACTCTCTATTCCATCAGTACTCTCTATTTCATCAGTACTCTCTATTCCATTAGTACTCTCTATTTCATCAGCACTCTCTATTCCATCAGTACTCTCTATTTCATCAGCACTCTCTATTCCATCAGTACTCTCTATTCCATCAGTACTCTCTATTTCATCAGCACTCTCTATTCCATCAGTACTCTCTATTCCATCAGTACTCTCTATTTCATCAGCACTCTCTATTCCATCAGTACTCTCTATTTCAACAGCACTCTCTATTCCATCAGTACTCTCTATTCCATCAGTACTCTATTTCATCAGTATTTTCCTTCTCTAAAGATTGCTTATGCAAGGACTGTTGGTGTCAAAGTTTTTTTTATATTTGTGCCTGCCACTACAAAATTTGTGGTTTAGTTCAGTGTCTTCTGCATACTTGTAGTTTAGAAGTTTATATTATATTTTTGCTTGCTTTGTATTCACTGTATATCCTGCTATATTCAATATATATGAAATAATGCATTTTATTCTATTCTTTGCATTTCCAAATGTATTTGTCTGAAAGATACTATACTCTATGCATGTTTTTTGTGTATGCACTCTGTAGTTGCCTATCTGACATGGCTCATGGTTTAAAAGGGTCCTTGGACCAGCTCACTGACCTGATAAACAAATGTTAAATAAACAGACAGACAAATAAATAAATACATACATGCATACATACATACATACATAAATAAATAAATACATAAATAAATGAATGACTAGTACTACATTTGCTGTAGCCAGTGTTGCAATTAAACAATATAAGTTTGAGAAAACAATTTTAACTGAAGTAATAAGGCGGACTGCTTTTCTCATTTATGAAGGGCTGCTGAAAAGTTCTAAGGCTGACCAATTTTCTAAATTTTGAGCATTATTTTGCCTCTGTAGCTGAAAAGAGGATTATTTCATCTTGTAAAGTGCCAATTTGTAGAATTGTAATGCTATGTTTTGTCATTGTTTCAGAGCATTGATTGTATCATATCAAAAAAAGTGTGAAAATTTGAAGTGTTGAACTCTGAGCCATCATGAAGTTCCTATTCCTGAAGTAGAAAACTCTAAATGAAATCCATGAATGTATGATGCAAACACTGAGTGACAAGTGCCCTTCTTACTGAACTGTGAAGAAGTGGTGTACAAACTTTCAGTGTGGAGATTTTGAGACCAAAGATGCAGCAAGGTCTGGAAGGTCTCAAATGGTGTCAATTCCTGAAATTGTTGACTATTTCCATGACCTGATTTTGGCACATCTGTGAATATCAGCTAAAACAATTGCTGAAAAACTAGAGCTATCCAAGGAATGTGTTGGGTTTATAGTCCATGAGCAGTTGGGTATGTAGCTCTCAACCAAGTGGATGCCAAAATGTTTGAATGCTGATGAGAAAAGACATCAGGTGGATACTTCCAAGTTGATTTTGTAGCATTTTCATCGAACTGGCGCCAACATTTTGGAATGACTAGTTAATGCTGATGAAACATGGTTACACCACTATGAGCCTGAGACAAAACAACAGTCCATGCAATGGTAGCACTCAGGTTCACCCAAGCCAAAGAAGTTCAAGATCCAAAAGTCAGAAGGAAAGGTCATGGCCACAGTGTTTTGGGATCTGGAAGGTGTTGTAATGACTGACTATCTTCCAAGGGACCAAGCAGTTAATGCAGAATACTATTGTAAGTTGTTGTGCCAATTAAAGGAGCCATTGAAAGAAAAAAGGAGTGAAAGAAAGGCATTCTCTTTTTGCAAGACAAAGCACCTGTTCACAAGGCTGGCAAAATGATGGATGTTTTGATGAAATTTTGGTTTGAGTGCATAGAACATTCACCCTACTCACCAGATCTTGCTCTATTTCCTGTTTACAAACCTTAAAAACAGTTTGAAAGGGTGGCAATTTTCGGGTGATTCAGAGGTGATTGTAGCACCAGAGCTGTATTTCCGTGACCAGACTTCAGACTTTTTTTGGCAGGGTTACAGAAACTTCAGACATGATGTGCCGAGTGTGTTGAACGTCAGGGTGAACATGTTGAATAACTTGCAAGTTTCATGGCTCCACATCATTCTCTTCTTGGTCGGGCTTAGAACTTTTCAACACCTCTCGTAGTTTAAAGGATTCTTCTTGCATTTAAATTGTCTTTGATGCTGAACTCCAGACAATTGCTTTCCAGCATGTCAGCAGTCATAGTAAACGTGATACCTCATTACTTGACTACTGACAAGGTTTAGCGTGTTAAAAGAAAGATGATGAGATTTAATTACAATTGTTTCTTATACACAGACCTTGAAACAAATGGACTTGGAAAGGAACAGAAGACGTGCTGGCAAAGCTCTATCAGCTTTACTTTCAGATTGCAATAGTGAAGAGGAAAGCAGACCATGTGACCTACATATGACATTCCAAATAAAATTAAAGACAGCAATTATTTAAAGACATGCAGACATATGTTACACATTTCTTCAAGTGGTTCGCAAGCTCAGTAGGGCAATGAGAACATAACCTCAGTCTTTGCTGAGTGAACTGTGAACTTGGATGCAATCAGTGCAGTTCACTTAATCTCTTCATGTTTGTTATAAAAGACATCACGTTGCAATCTTTGTATCTACTCATGTTTGTTACAGCAACATCAACTTTCACTCTGAAGATAAATATTCCTCTTGTCTTATTTATCATGATGGGTCATATAAATGTTTTTCAGTTTTCTGTAGTTAGCGTTTGTAAGGTTCAGCAATCCACACTTGCTTGAAGCAAAAATTGTACCTAAATTGGCTGTAGTCTTGCAATTTGCAGTATAATCAGTGAAGCCCGAGAAGACATTTTCTTTATTTTGCTAGTCATGTAAATAGGTTAGTTCACAGTTTTCCCTTTTCCAGTCATGAACTATGCATCTACAGAGAAAATAAAACACTGTAAGTCTGCAAAACACCAAACAGTCAGATTAATTAAAATACCAAGCAGTACATGAGCAAATTATAGGGCAAGAATGAAATCCAATAAATGGAAGTAAGATCAAGCAGTATTCTTAAAAAGTATTTGTTTTGCTTATTTCTTTGGGTTGTATTAGACTCATTAAATATTTTTATATTTGATCACATTCAGTCAAACAAAGGTTTCTCTGCCTATCTCTTACTCCATAGGAATGCTGTATTAAAAAGTGGGATGAAGCACAAACCAGTATAAAAAAGAACACTAAATCACAACTGTATGCATACACAGATAACCCATTTACCATACCCTTTACTGACATTGTAAAGATTTATGAATGCATTTCTTGCAAATGTCACAGCTTTGCATTCCTGGTTTTGATGATTGCCATGCTGCTTGGTAATGGGTGATTTAACAAACAACAAAAAAGGAAAACTTCCTTGGATTTCAGTCTATGTAGCTTAGTAAAGAAACTGAACTTCTGAAAAGTTAACAGAATTTAGAACATGTTCTTGCAGGTGGCAGGTCACAATAGGTGAAGTCCTAGTTATGATGGTGGACTTCAAGAAATGTCAGCTTATGTTATAGTGGCATTCAGACTACTGAGACAAAAATCAAGGGCAAACTTCCATCTTACGGTACAAAAAAAGATAAAATACTTTTTGACAAAAGTACAAATACTTTCTGACAAAAGTACAAATTTGTCAGAACTAAGACTCCATCGCATGCAGTCTCCAAGTGTCTAAATGAAACTCAATGAAGTAGCTCCCCCTTCAGAAACACACACACACACACACACACACACACACACACACACACACACACACACACACACACACACACACACACACACAC
Source organism: Protopterus annectens (assembly GCF_019279795.1). Taxonomy (NCBI): domain Eukaryota; kingdom Metazoa; phylum Chordata; order Ceratodontiformes; family Protopteridae; genus Protopterus; species Protopterus annectens. The sequence goes on from NC_056747.1 coordinate 1,268,377,990, forward strand.
ACTCACTCATGCATGTGTGCACAGATGCACCAGGTTATTTCAAAAAGGATTGGTTTTCTTGTCAGTTATAGGAAATATGACATTAGCTCTGAATGATTTGGTCACATTCACTGATGGTGATGTGATATCATGACCCATGACCCCATATTGGTTACATTGATGGCGATGTGATATCATGACCCATGACCCCATATAAAAATGGAAAAGGAGGATTGAGGACAGTGTCACTGTTTGATTTTAAGTTTTTATAATAGAGATTTCCTCTCAAAATTGTGCCTTTGCATATTGTACTGCATTCTGTTTTAATTATTTATAAAATCTGCAGATAGTCCTAGGCTTTTTCTTATTTTGCATCACATTGCTTGTTTAATATTCACTTTTCATCTTTGTCTTTATTCTGTGCTATATTCTAATTAGACTAACATTGCAGAATGGATAACACATGGCAATACTGAACATTGCAGGGTCAACTAATTGCTTTCACTGACAGCTCAGTGCTATCCGATCCTGATACTTTGTTGAATTTTTAGTAAAGAGATGTGTAAGACTCACACAAGATCACTGACTTAATAAAAATCCTGACCAGGATTTGTTCACGGTAATAACTTTCACTTTATTTAGAAATAAACTTCTTGTTGTGTGTGCATAATATAATTGTTACTGCTGGGCAAAGATTCTTCAATTCATTAAAATGATCCCTTATATCACAGTGGATATATTGCAATATCTTTTCACATTATTAAATGTGTTAACTCTAAGGTGCTTAACTTCAAGTGACTTTGATGTTAAACACCAAACTGATGACCTTCAATGAATAATAAACTTCTGGAACACAGAAATCTATTTAGGAAAGAAATACCAGCTGGTGAAGTATATTCTGGCATGCTTCGGATTCACATCACCATATGTTTGGTGTCTTTAATAAATGCACAGCTGCTAAGGTTCCTTCTGTATTCATTAAAATAATATTAGTTAAAATTCTGCCTCAGTCAGTTGAAGTTCTCATACAGAAAAAAAGTTTTGGTCATATGCATTTTATAAATAACTGAACACTCTATGCTAGAAAAAGAAAAGTTTGTTGTTTGCAATATAATACTGATATTAAAAATGATCCCCATATACAGGAAACAAAAGTTATTAATAGTTTAAATAAAACAATAATTACACGTATTTACTACCGCATCCAAAACTATAGTCATAGTTTAAATAAACTATTTTAATACTTTACTCAATGCAACACTGCTTATTGGGTTTAAGCATAATTTAGAAACATTTTCTTAGTATTATAGTCCTAGAGGCAAACACGTTTGGTGAGCTTGAAATGTAAAAGGGCATTCATGACATTTTAAAATACCAACTGAGGAAAAGGCTTAATTGCTCACCTTGAAATGATTTTATCTCACTGACAAAAGGAATCAATGAGTTTGCTGTGTTTATTACTTTTGCTCGGATACAGGGTATCTGTAGAACTCATTTTATTCATCATTTCTATTTCATTAGAACACGCTAAATAATTTAGCATCTAAGTTCAGGTTTGCCATGCTTTATTATGCTTCTTTCTGTTCCTGTGTTCTAATTAGCACTTATCTGGCATTTAATCAACACCCACTGATATTACTACCCTTAGTGGATGTGATTGCATATCAGGAATGTTGTTATAAATGCATATTTTTTCACCTATGAATTTGTTCTAGTCATCTAATAACATACTCAGATGTTAGATTTCTAAGCTGTTTAAAGTAAAACTTATTTTAAGAATACTGCCTACCTCCCCATTGTATGTAAATCAGAAGAAACTGCCAACTCTGTATTGTAGAAAATGTAAAATATTTAAAATAATTTTCATCTGGAAATGGATTTTTCACTTTGTGCTTTAAGACTGTAAAGGAGTTCTTCATGTAAAGCAACAAAACAGAGGAAAGAGAAAGACAGAAGTCTGGACCTCTTTTTGGTTACTAAACATACAGGAACACAACTGCTGATTTTGGTAAAGTTACTCATTGTTCAGCAAAACTGCATTGTCATTTTTTTCTGTGTATTATATTTACTCAGTTAGCTTCTAGAAAGTGCAATGGATTTTTGATTACCTCTCACAACACCATTTACAAATTTCAGAAAGACTAAAATGTGAAGCACTTTCAAAGTTAAGAAATCACAAAAGCCTAACACCCCCAACCCACTATATATATATATATATATATATATATATATATATATATATATATATATATATATATAAAATGGTCTACTTTCTATCACCGAACTTCCGAATCACCGACACACAAGTTACCGACCCCAAACAACCGAAAACACACAACACCGACAAACACCAACAACTCAAAAAACCGAACACCACTACACCGACACAAAAAACGTCAACTACACATTGCACACAATAACATATCCACTAACCTTAACCTAAACCCTAACCCTAACGTCTGACACTACCGCACACTTACCCAACCCGCACCCTAACCCTAACTCACTTAACCCACCCCTAAACCTCAACACCGTCACTATCGCACACTTACCCTATCTGCACCCTAACCCTAACTCACTTAACCCACCCTAAAACATTAAGCCCGTCACTATCGCACACTCACTCCACCCGCATACTAACCCTAACACACTTAACCCTTCCCTACACTACACTACGTCACTATCACACACTTACCTTACCGGAACCCTAAGTCCGACACTACCGCACACTCACCTTTCCCACACCCTAACCTAAAATCCCTCACTATCGTACACTTACCTGTCCGCTCCCCAATCCTAAATCTTTCACTTTCGCACACTTACCGGATCGCGCTCACACGCTGCCGTTGTCGGTCTTTCAGCTGTCGGGATATCGCGTTTTCGATAACCTACCTGTTCGGTCATTCCGTCTCGGTCTTCCGGGTGTCAGTGACGTGGCGCTTCGGTTATTCGAAGTAGACCCATATATATATATATATATATATATATATATATATATATATATATATATATATCAATATTGAGATAAGACAATCTCAGGGAAAAGGAAAAGCTCATAGTTTTAGTCTTTAGTGCGTTAGCCCTAAAATCGAGTACTAGTTATCGACAGTGAATGATAGCTGATCATTAGTGTAGCAGTGTTAAGCCTGGCGCCTCACTTATTCAAATACTTATGATGATACTATGCCCATTAGCAGCAGTTCTCCATTTAGGAATAGAAAGGCGGGAAACAAGTGCAAAACTAGAGAATGAAAAAAGGACAAATCATCACGTAAATATACAGTAAACCTGATGGAAGATACAGAGCCTATGTAGCTCACCCGAAGCTGTCGCTATCCCACCTGTTGCAGTTCCTCACTACTTCTTATCACCCAACTTACCTGCCAAGCAAATTTAGCTGGCATCTTCCATTCACTTACCCTATATGGCAGTGACGGACATGGTTCTGTGAGCTGATTAGTGAAATACGTTCCTCTTTGCTCTATCTGGAATATCATGACCTTTGTCTGCCAGTAGCTTACTTTCCTTGCATCCCCATTTCACTTTTGAGTTCCAGCCTCATCCTACCCTGCATGTCCCTGGAAGCCCATATAAGGCCACTGTTGCATGCTTCCACTAGGCTTTATGTATTTGGCTATTATGGATCAGTATACATAGATTCTTAATCTTTTTTTCCCATGGCTCACTGTGTTTCCAACATTTTCTTATTCTCTACTCTGTTTCCACCATTATCCAAATACTTTTTGTTTGGGTACATCTTCAAGAACTTCACATTTCAGATGTGGTATCATAAGGCCTTCTTCAGGGAATGATAACCACAGGCTTCCTGTAGTCAACATCTATAGTTAGTCAAATGTCCATATTTAGTCAGTCAAATGCAAATTGCCTTGGGCACCATCTTACCACCTGGGTTAGTATGAATCCCCCTGGAGGGTATCAGTATCCTCAGATCCTTGTTCTATACTGTTTTTGCTGTCTTTCAAATTGTAGGTCCTTCTGTGTTCTTAACCAAAACTAGTATGACTGTACTGTAATTTGTAGGAATGAACCTCATTTGCTGTCACTCGTATTATAGTTTCACTCCAAATGATGCTATGGCTCCTACAGTAGCATATTATAAATTAATATATAGACTGGAGAATAGACTGTGCACTGTAAAAACCTTAAGACATAAAGACAGGAAAATCAGTACTTTGGTGTACCCTCCATTTTGGGGGATCTTCCTCCCATCCACCTTAAAATAATCAAGTTTGGGGTTGCATGATAATGAAATTTGCATAAAACAAAATTAATATGAGTTCAGTTCCCTTGTCATGTAATACATCAACATTTTAAGCACTGACTTTTTAATTTCTTCTTAGTATAATCTGTACAGAGGTTTACACTGACTCTAGACCTTCCAGCAATTACTGAGATAAAACTCTGACTTACACCTTTCTTAGTACTAACACATGAAGCATCTTAATAGCCAATGCCCTGTCAGAAGGCACTATGACTGTTATTGCAGGGACGTATCACTGGACCAAACTGAAGTTTCACAGCCTGATTTTACTGTAACATTAGTGGTCATATCCTGCTGAGCTTGATAAAGTCAGCCAGATTCAATTCATTGGTGTAGAGTGATAATGAAACTATGGCACACCCTGATGAAAGGGCTATTGTGAGGGGGCAAGTCCCTTTAATAATAAACCCACTGGGCACAGGTAATCCTTTTTCTGGCCGATGTGGGAGCACCATCACATAATGTGATTTGCAAATTAGGCAAATGGAGGCTGTGTGAAACAAACCTAAGACTGCTAGCCTGTGCACCAAATAGCCATGGACGGAAGGATCTCGAAAATGAGTATGTCAAAAAAGGGGTTGCAGATAGGAAATATGCAGCTACTAGAATGGGGTATGAATACTTGTTTTGTGTTATGCTAAAAGCATTTTTGCTTTTGGTATGGCTCCTTTCTACATGGGGTGTTTACAGTTGGGTATCCTTTGCTGAAATCTGGTACAAAAGTCATGTCTGGAAATGTGAATGTGTTTTGCCAGTCTTCTATATAGTCATTCCTACTGCCTCTGTATCCTGTCCTTAGCCCTATGTCAAGCATGTACAACCAGCCTTAGTCTGTCCCTCATGCTTTTCATCTGCCCTTCAGTGCAGTAGATAATTAAGGACTCTCCTAAAACCCAAAGAAACCATGCCCACTGTGTTTCCCTGTCTTCCCCATTACAGACCCAGACATAATATTTAGTCAAGTTTGGATGATAATATTTCTATTACATAAAGCCATACTGGCTTGTGATTATTGCCTTCACATTTCATGGACAGAAAGCAAGGTCACTGTCCTGCAGATTGCTATATCCCTTCAAGATTCCATTGTGCTTAAGCAGGCAATATTCATCAGCCAAAACTCTGCTGGTATTGTCTCTATTCAAGGAGATGGGACAAATAGCCTGTTAGACTGTACCTATACAAAGAGTACCTATACAAAGAGTACCTATACAAAAATAAACTAACACGTACCTCTACAAACATAAACTAACAGATGAAACGTTTACCCAAACAGACTTCATTAGCAGTTATTTAGTGTTCATGTTACATACGCGCACACACACACACACACACACACACACACACACACACACACACACACACACACAAATCCACAACCACTTTTTTCCATTTTTGCACATGGGGTCAGGGTGAAACTTCAACAGTGACAGTCATCTAGTGCAAATGTTCACCACCAGGTGGTTAACCCTGCCATAATTGTTATTCCATACACACACACACACACACACACACACACACACACACACACACACACACACACGCACAAACCTATTGCCAATTTAAAGTGTCCAGTCCACCTACTGCATATATTTAGACTGTGGAAGGAAAATGGCTCCTGGAGAAAACCCTTGCATACCCAGAGAGAGCATACAGACTCCACATGGAAGGTACCACAGCTGAGAATCAAACCAGAGAATGTCTTACTGTGAGGCAACAAAACTAACTGCTGTGCCAACTATACAACTATGCCATTCATACTGATCTTGAAAAAAGCACTGTATCCTATATATTTTTCCCAACATGCCATATTCATAGTTAATCAATACTATGTCTCATTCATTTTGCATTTTACTAATGAACCCACACATGCTACAGTCAGCGTTTACCTCTACATGTTACTGTCATTTACATACTGTCCCCATTACAGACAGCATTTACCCCTACACATTACTGCCATTTACATACTGTCCCCCATTACAGTCAGCGTTTACCCCTACACCTTACTGCAATTTACATACTGTCCCCCATTACAGTCAGCGTTTACCCCCTACACCTTACTGCCATTTACATACTGTCCCCCCATTACAGTCAGCGTTTACCCCTGCACATTACTGCCATTTAAGTACTGTCCCCCATTACAGTCAGCGTTTACCCCTACATGTTACTGCCATTTACATACTGTCCCCCATTCACCACTGTACTGTTCTAAAAAAGTATGTTGGCTGTCCTTGCAAATAAACATCAAATATGTCCAGCTAAACTTTGTTGACAAAGGTGCACTTAAAAAGCCTTGTCCTGACCTATCTAGCATGGCATCCTCTTACACTCCGACTAGAAGGTGCACTTAAAAGCCTTGTCCTAACCTATCTAACATGACATCCTCTTACACTCCAACTAGAAGGTGCACTTAAAAGCCTTGTCCTAACCTATCTAACATGACATCCTCTTACACTCCAACTAGAAGGTGCACTTAAAAAGCCTTGTCCTAACCTATCTAACATGACATCCTCTTACACTCCAACTAGAGATCTAGCATTTGCTTCTCTTCTTCTGGTAAACATTCCTCAAACGACCTGTACAGCTAATGACTGAGGATCCATAAATTGTTTACATTGATTTGAAATTAACTTTTCATAGTCTTAATGGCCCATAACCTACCCCAATATATTCAAAAACTCATGCAGACAACACTATGCATGTGCTACCTTGCGTTAGAATTGTTTTACAAAATTAATATACCTGAGCATGGAGAATACAGAGTTCACTTAAGCTACTGGGACAAACTGCTTCATATGATACAGCTCACAGCACTGATCTTATAATCTCATGTTACTTGTGACATGTTTATGCTTTTATTTAATTATACGTATTCCACTGAATTGTTTTATATCCAAAAATCTCTTCTTTGTCACTTTGCCTTCTACTACATTGTTGCCTTTTTTATTTTAATTGTCTCTGGAGTTTTCCCTTCCACATTCCCTCTGAATATGACCCCTGGTTCAGAGGGGTTAACTCACCTAATAAAACACAAATAAACAAACACACATAACTCTTCCTTTAAAACAGGAATAATAAATGCATATTTGCAGCTGCTACTGTAACTTATTTACAATTGTAACCACTTACTAGCATTCTGTGCTCGTACCTTTCTATGGCATTGCTACCATCTGCCTTTGCTAGCAAACAGATTTAGAGGTTGTTGCATTTCTGCCTTGTCCACTCTCCAATGATGTCCAAGCCTATGTCATGTTTTTATCTGTAGCCTCCATTAGGAGCACTTCTGTCTGCTGATGTCCACGTCATTGAACTTCATCTTGCTTTGTTCAAAACACTGATTGTTTTATTCAGCTAGTGCAGGTCCTGTTGGTTATCGAGTGACTGAACAGTTGTATTATGACTGTGAGTACGGCTGTGGCATTTTGCAGTATTACTAACGTACTAATATTTCACGCTCAGCTTCAGTCACTATTTTAAAATCACTCTTCCAAGCTTTTCTAGTCCCCTCTCCCCCACAAGAAAAAGTTTCTAAATATTATGCTGCAAAAACAGTTTGAAATTAAATATTTATCTGTACTTGTTTCTGTGAAACACAGCATTCAGTATGACCAATCAAATTCTAAATGCTTCCCAACTCAATATTTTTTCATTTTTCATCACTGTCCCAAAAATGTGTCTGTGTATTCTTCTCATTTCTTTATGATACCTTGGACATAACAAAACAAAAATCAAAGCACTAGTTTGTGGTCTTCTCACTTTAGTCTGTGTATTTCTGTCTACAGGCTCCAGACAATGTATTTCTCAAGGTCAGTCTCAGCTCTGCTCTCCAAGACTACAATTTCTCTTACAGTGATCTCTTGCTGTCTGGCAGCCCTTGGTATAATGGACTCTCCACAATAATCCTCTTCTCTCCACAACCCTTCCATTATAAGAAGTGTGGGGGGATCTTCTCCATTCCTGGCAAGTGTATGGGGTCCTTCTCCAACATTGCTGCAACAATGCACCACTGCAGTACCTAGACTGGCCACCAGATGGCACTATACCACAGTGGCCATACAGATGCTTATGGCGGAATCTGATTTTAGATAATGTGCAGGCTTCTTTTGAGAGAAGACATTTATATTATAGCTGATGTATGTGCTTCTGTGATATGGCATTTGTTAATATAGATTGATATATGTATACTTTTGCATATTTTCTGTACTTTATAAATATGGTTAGAGCAATACAGAATGCATTTTCTCAAAATATACTTCTGTGGACTGTTACTCTGAAGATAGGGTTGCCACCTTTTCAAATGGCCAAAGTGGGACATTTTTGGTACAAACATCAGATTTTAGAGGCCAACACATACCCACGGCCAGTACAAAGGATATAACTTAACTTTTTTGCCTAAATAAAAGCTTATTCTTGTAGCATTTTAGTTGTTTATTCTGTTTCTTATAACATTTAGGTATTTTAGATACAGAATAACTGTTTTATGCAACTATTACATAAAATATAGGAAATAATTTTGTCCTAAAATCTCAGGACATTTGCCATTTTTACAATTTTTTTGTCAGGACACAACTGCCCAAAGAGGGACTGTCCCTCGCAAGGGGGGACAGGTGGTAACCCTACCTGAAGAGAACAGGTAAGCTGCATTTCCTTTTTATTATCTGGTATCATGTATTCTGATTTCCATAAGGCTGATACTATTTGGCTGAAATGTCAGTTTGTCTAGTAATATGGCAACCTCGGACACGATTACAAAGCTGTGTAGACTCACCGAACACTCCAAAGCCCAAGTCTCAATTCCACCAATTGGCCAGATAGCCAAAAAAAAAAAAAAAAAAAAAAAAGGTGGAAAAAAACCTTCTCCTTTGGGAATCTAAAATAAGACAGCTGTATCCATAAACTATAAAAAATGTTATTGTTACTGTTTCGCTAGACGTATACATATCGTAGCTTGAAACTATTATCCTGTGGCAATAACAAATTGTCAATGTAGCTGATGGCAACTGGCAACACTGTACAATACATGGAGCCAGTACCTACTAGCCCCCTCCTCTTATCCGTATTTTCCTTTACTGAGTCCTGTAAACCCGCCTAGGCGTGTAATCTGGGCTTTTATATTAGCCATGTGTTGGGAACATGAATCCTGCTGCTAAATGAAAATAAAAATAAAAATATAAATATAAATATAATATAGCTTATGGATACAGCTGTCTTATTTTAGATTCCCAAAGGAGAAGGTTTTCTTCCACCTTTTTTTTGGTGTGAGGCTATCTGCCCCCACGGGCCATTTCAACAACAGGCAGTGTGTTCTGTTTTTTTAAATTTTTAAAAATTCTTTCAGTTTCCAAATTTGGCAGTGGGGGTTTATACAACTGTCTGATTTTTATGTTTTAAACTTTCTTAAACATTCCATCTTTATGATCAAAATCAGAACTTTTATTTACTTACATGTCCTAGATTTGTCAAATGTGTATGTACACACTGTTTTATCTGGCAACCTGTTTTGCATGTAATATGGTTTTAACATTTTGGTATTGTATTATTATTACATGAGCATTTAGTTGTTCATTGTTTCCCTAGTGCTTTTTCAGTGCTGGGACTTAAATTCAGATGAGGTTCAATCATATGACTTGTTATTCTCAATTAGTGAACTGTTTAAATGTTCTCAATGAAGTGGAGGCACTGTTTGCTTGTTTGTTCTTTCTGAAGAAGTCAGACTGTTAGCCGACGAAAAGCGTATGGTTTTAACGGCTTAAAATAAATCTGTATTTTTTTCATTCACATCGAGTTGGACTTTATATTCTCAGTGGAATTGAGACTTGGGCTTTGGAGTGTTTGGTGAGTCTACACAGCGTTTCCTTGATTATAAAGCTATCAGGGTTAGAGGGGGTAAAAGCCCATGGTGTTAGTCATGTAAAAGAATTATGAAGCTTTCCATGCGTATAATGTTTTTCTCCCTTTATTCTGACGCTTCTGTTTGTTTCTTGCATTGTATTCCCAATTTATATTGCTTTCAAGGGATTGTGCATTCAGTGTATTATTTTTTTTTTCATTTGAAGTTTCAAAATACTTTGTTACAGAATACTTCCACTATTAGTGGATGAAATCAACATGCCAAGAATTGGAATATCTGAACTATATTCTCCCCCCTTCAAAATGAGCAAAAATACTTTTCCCCCTGATGTGGGGGCAAACCCCCCACTCCCTAAATGGAAGTATAGCAACTCCATGGTCAACGTGAAGAAGGGGTAAGTTCCCTCAAAAATGGAATCATTACTGGTGGAACCTGTCGTCAGTGGTTTGCTATGGAAGAACTACGATCCTTGCCATTTTAAACTTCGGTCAAATGACACTTGAGTTCAAACTTCATCCACTCATAGGTTACCCCTTACAGAACATTTTGTGGACCCACTTTAAGGTTCTTCTTCCTGCATCCAGGGGGCACAAAATATGCTGAACCAGTTGCTTTTTTAATGCAACTTGTGCTCAATGTGGATATTTTGTGATGACATTAACTGGGCCAGGACCTGCAGAATAAACTAAGAGCTTATTTGATTTTACTACTCATTTTACTATTCTTATCTCGGATAATGCATAAGTTTAGAGGCATTGAGGTGAAAGTAATTACTTCTAGAGACAAAAACATTTGAAGACCTCTGTATTCTATTATGGCTCATGGCATGTTTTATATTTATACCAATGTTATTCATCACTGATGCATCTTGTGTGAAAAAAATAGCTATCTACTGATAATCCTTCTCCCAGATGTAAGGCTGTGAGTCCTATCAAGGAACTAAATCTGGGAATGAGTTCAGGTCATCAGCCATCAGGATACTAGATAGACCAAGTATGCCATTGTATCCAAACTGCTTCTTGGGATAGATGGAGGATGATTTAGAGAAAGGGAGGCACACATGCGAGATTGCTCTTGTTCTTTTTCATTTGTGTGCAAATTTACATTTCTTTGGTCAAAGACACCTTCAAAATTCCTTCAGCCAAATAGGATCAACACCAACTAAACCCACCTCAAAACAGGAGCACACCAAATTGATAGTGTGGGGTGAGAATTTGTATTTATATTAAAAATTGTGCCTATTTTTCGGACTTTGTCCAGATTTCTTGCTCTCGGAGTTTGAGAATTATGGATAAGATGCTGTTTTCCTTTGTTTTTTTTTTGTTTAAATCTTTTGCATCAAGGTGCATACACAGTAGAGTGTCGACATGAATGATGTTGATCATCTGGTGTTGACAGTATGCACATTGATGATAGTACCATTCAACGAAGTTCAATATATTCATACATGTACCTCCTGTTGGATTGGGGTGTAATGCATACATTTGTCCTCTTGGCGATGTTAACAAATGCACCACTACATATGTATACTATAAATGTATCTTTACTGAGCTATGGAATAAACGTATTTTTGACAGCTTAAAACTGGAGCTTTCCATCAAATGTGGAGTGGTTGAGAGGTATGGCTATCTCAACATATCCTGAATGCTTCCTTACCAAACGATCTTGGCATCCTTAGCTGATACACTAAATGCCCTGTTCCTCTACTCAGTGTCATAGACACTCCTGTGGGGTGGTATCTGCTTAACCTTTCAGATTATGAATGACACAGCACTTTTTAAACTCTTTAGACTAAATGAACTCAGTGATAAAGCAAACACCTGCTCTGGAGATCTAAACCAGTATTACCACAACAACATCACCAGATGGTGCAACAGGTATCTAACCCAATATATTCTGGTTGTATATCATTTTTTCGATTGCAACTAGTGCGATTTACATTTGTGCGAAAGTGCTGATTTGCACGAATGCCACAATGTCGAACCTTGCAATAGAGAATGCAATACAGCATGTAAGGTTCGACATTCTGGTGCAGATCACACTATAGTGGGGATCGGGAAATGTGCCCTTTCCTTCACTGTAGTGCAATCTTGGAGTTTGCATATATAAGTAGGGGGGGTGCAGGGGGGCTTGCCCCCCTGCAAAAATTATCTTTACTGTGCAACGGATGGCATTGCTGTTATGAGAAGTGTGGTGACTGTTCGAAAATGTCGAATTCTACATTTGCAGTCACTACACTTCGAGGTTTTTTGCATTCGGTATTTTACATTTCGTGGTTTAGGTTCAACATTACTGCGATTCATCGCTGTTCATTACAGTGATATGATAGTAAACCATATATTCCCTGTCTGTGGGACAGTCTGCCTTATATTACAAAACAGAATACTTCATCTCACAACCTAGAGCCAGTCTGAATGACTGTGATCACAATTTTTTCACCAGAGAAATATGAGGCAAATCAAATTAATGGGGGATATTGTCTGTCTCCTATCAGTACTGGTTGACATGACTGAGCCTCTCAATGATCTCCTTGGATGTAACTTAGGAAGAACCTATGAACCTCAAAACGTCCTTTTTCTTTGCAATCAACAGGAGCACCTTTGTGGCACCATAACTAAATCCATTTGGCTTCCCATAAGAGGTCGAGTACATTTTTGTTAAATTCTGTACAGCTTAAAGTTCTTAATAATAATTGATGGTCCACCCTTAGCCAATAAACTAAACTGAAGTTGGCCTTCCTGAAGGCATACTGATACTTAGGCCCCCATTTAATTTGACCAAAGACAGAAAAAAATCTTCTCCATAATAATTCCAACCAACTGGAATAAGTTATGTCAAGAGATACCCCCCCCACACACACACTGAAAATACTTCCTTCTAAAATAAATAAATAACTAAAGCCTTCTTTCAAGACAGCTGTATGTACTCCTTTTATCATGATACAGAGTGATGTTACACCTGTATGACCTAGTCTTATTTCGTTAATCCATTCATTAATATTTCGACAACTGAATGCATGTCTGTGTTTCACTATCCAGATGTATGTTCCATAGAACATAAAATAATTATACAACTTAATTTGTGCTGCAGAGACTTGTACTACTTTTTCCATCATCTGTTCTATCTTAAACAGCATTCTGCTACATTAGTTTGCATTTAGGTCATTTTATAAATTGCATTGCTGTTTTATAGCTGTTTAGACAGCCTATCAGTATATTGTTAGAACATCTGCAAACATTTACAGTTTCACTTGTTTTAAACATTACCATTTTAGTCTCATATACATAGCTTCTATTTTGCTACTTTAGTGGTTTTAGTACATAAGACCTCTAAGATTGCATTGTATTTGAAATGTGCTTATCATACTGTATTTCTGTGTATTAGGTTCATAGGTTCATAGGTAAGTACTAGGCTATCTGCCCAAGGGCATTTATAAGCCTAGCAAGAATGTGTTGGCTTTTGCCACCCCCTGAGATTAGTTCCCTGTGCCTCTGTCCAGCAGAGCCACTGCAGTGATCCCAGGGGTAAATTTTCTTTTTCCCATCCACCCGTCAAGGTTTCTCTTGAAGAATGTTAGTGAGGGGCTCTGCCTGATGTATATTGGAATCCTGTTCCAAAGCATGGGGAGTCTCTGGGACAGGAATCTATCCCTCCAGCATGTCCTATTTATTGTTGTGGTGAGGTTTATAGCTCTAGAGCATGTGGCTCTCTGGGGTTTGTATTTTTTTTAGGTGGAGCATGTCCATCAATTATGGGTTGGACATGGCCTTGTATGTCAGGCAGAGATCACCTCTGAGTAAGCGGTATGCAACCGAGTACAGCTGGAGTTTCTTGAGTCGGGCTGCATAGGGCATCTGTTTGAGGCCAGTAATCCTCTTGGTGAGGTACTTTTGTGGTGTTTCCAGCTGTTGCAGGTGTCTTGTAAGGTACATCCCAAATGGGGCATTGTATTCTATGATGGGTCTAATGAGTGATGAGTAGAGAGGCACAATAACCTCTTTTGTTCTAGATGCGAACCCTTTTATGATTAGGTGGGCCACATAGAAGGATTTTCTAACCACCTTGGCAATATGATTATCAAAGGAGAGACTACTATCTACTTGGGTCCCCAGATCCCTTATTACATTTTCTGTATTTAGGGGACTACCACCTATGTGGTAGTTTGTAGGTACTTTGTTTTATCCAAAAGGGATGACTATGCACTTTTTGGCATTTAGCTTGAGGTCATGATTTTGACACCAGGTATCCGTCTCAGTGAGACCCATCTGGAGGGTGTCTGTATCAGCTCAAGAAGCAATTATGGCCCCTAGTTTGCAGTTGTCTGCAAATTTGGTCAGCCATAGTCCTCCTATGCTTGCCTGTACCTCTGAGAAGTATATGCCGAACAGGAAGGGTCCTAGGACTGAGCCCTGGGGGACGCCACTTGTAACCGGTTTAGAGTCGGACGTAGAGCCTGCAACTCTCACCATGAGGGCTCTATTCATGAGCCAGTTGGCAACCCATCTCATCACATAGGGGTTTATGTTTAAGCTGGTGAGCTTGTCTATAATACTAGAATAGGGAATGGTGTTGAAAGCCTTTGTGAGGTCTAGGTAGGCTGTGAGGACCTCCTTTCCCTCATCTAATGCCTTGGTAACCATCTCAAAGAAGTCTACCAGGTTTAGGAGGCATGGTCTGCCCTTAACAAAGCCAAACTGGGTAGGGTCCAAGGTTTGGAGGTTCCCAATGTCTCTATTAATGAGTTCCCTAATGATGCACTCCATAGCCTTGCAGACCAGGCTAGTCAGGCTTATAGGGCGATAGTTCGCAGGGTCCGTTGTGGCTCCACCTTTTTGGAGTGGGATAACTGTTGCTGTGTGCCACTCTGTGGGTATGTAGTCTGTAGAGAGGCTGAGTTTGAACAGTGTGTTTAGATGAGGGGTTAGTTCATTTTGGAGCTCTTGTAAGACACAGCCTGGGACACCATCCGGTCCCATTGAAGCTGTGTTTTTGGCTTTGGCTAGGGCTGTTTTAACCTGTGTGTCAGTGATTGATGAGGCCCTACATTCTTCTTGTATGTTTATGGGCCCTTTAGGGGGTGAGAGGGGGGGTGAAGTTTGCACTAAACCTGTCTGCCAGAATGTTGGCAATATCAGTCGGTTCAGTGTATTTTGTGCCATTCTGCACTAACTCAGAGCAAATCTGAGAGTTTCCACTTAGGTTCTTGACATAGCTAAAGAACACTTTGTGGTTATCTTTGGAGTCACTGGCAATTTTTCTTTCAAAACTAGCCTTGGATGATTTAATGAGGGATCGTAGTTTCTTGCTGATACTGATCAGGGATGTCTTTCCTTCTTAAGATTTTACTCTTTTCTGTACTAGTTTTCTCCTTCTATTGTATAGCTTGTTTATGGTAGGGGTCCACCAGACTGGTTTCCTTTTCTTGGAGGAGTGAGTCTTGGTTTTACTTGGGATAGCATGATCCATGTTTTTCTGATTGGCTGGTGGGGACGAATAGAGAGCCTTGTCCTTCTGGACAGCATAGGGGGGTCTAGTGCTAGGATTAATTAGTGCTTGCTATGAGTTTTAAGCACGTGCTTGACTGTGAAATGAATGGTTTGAGTGCTAAAGTTGAAGGTTTGTCTAGTTCTAAGGGAAAAACTGAAGAATTGACTTTGTGGAGCTGAGAATAGTTTAACTCTAGCTAAACAGCACTGCCCGGTGCGCAAAACTGCACAAATGCGTTTTTTATAGCAGGGAAGTGAAAGAGATAGAAATTAGCCCAAAATGGCCAATAAACTACTAACTTCTGGGTTGAAACCACTCCTCCAGGGACAGATAGGCTGCTCAAAGCTCCCCTCTCTCACAGGTGAACAGAGAAACTTCCTTCTATCCAAGTAAGGTATGGGCAACACAGAAACTTGTAACACAGCCTTGGATTCAGCAATAACCTGAAAACTGGACTATACTAGCTCAGAAAGGTGTGAAAAAGTATATATTTTTGTTTTTTTGTTTTTTTTTTTCAGAAAATAGAGCAGATACAATCAAAATTAACCCAAAATGGCCAATAAACTACTAACTTCTGGACTGAAACCACACCTTCAGATTTTCTCCTTGGGTCTGTGCTTTACAGAGCTAACATTTTCTCATCAATGTAATTAAAACTACAATTACCACTGCTTACCTCTGACCCTCACTACTTTGTGGCGCTTCCATCCTTATTAACCTCCAGGCATCACAAAAATCAACACTTGAATGACGCTATAATAAAGTGACTACATTTGCAGCAAACAGTCCTTTCAGAACCTGCCACTGTATAGCACTAAAAAGCCTAAATTGGCTAGAGCCTCCCCATCAACTAACATATACACAGCTTCTTACTACCTATACAATTATCCAGCATCCATCTGTTTGTCTATTACTAAATACCTTTCTACACAACTATGTTCCCAATTAATCATTTCAATCCAGTGACCAAAAACCTGTCTCTGTCCACAAACCTACCAATCTGCTGGGCATGGTCTGTACTCATACCATGATGCTAAGGCTTGGAATTCTTTACCTGTATCCATCAGGTCAATACCTCCCCTCCAGTCCTTTAAGACCATTCTAAAAGACTTCCTAGCCAACATATGCCTCTGTTCTTGTTCAACCCCAAGATATATCCCTAAATATGAAAAGTACCTATTTATTACGTATACCTCCTTACTGTTTCTCTCATTTCCTTACTTCTGTCAATTTCTCTCCCTGACTTTCTTTCAAAATTTGTCATAACCCTGTTTTTTCCTCCCACTTCATACTGCAGTTCCTGTTTGCATTATACTAACATATCTTTAATTTCTCAATAAACTGGCTAAAATTTTTCTAAATATTAAATAATAATCATATAAGTTGTATCTATTCTTAATAAATGTTTTCATGTTATGTATATTCTTCTCTTTCGGCTGTTCCTATTAGGGGTCACCACAGTGGATCACGTTTTTCCACTTCTTCCTGTCCTCTGCATCTTGCTCTGTCACACCAACCACCTGCATGTCCTCTCTCACCACATCCATAAACCTTATCGTAGGCCTTCCTCTTTTCCTCTTACCTGGCAGCTTCATCCTTAACATCCTTTTCCCAATATACCCAGCATCCCTCCTCAGCACATGTCCAAACCAACACAATCTCGCCTCTCTGGCTTTGTCTCCAAGCCGTCCAACCTTGGCTGACACTCTAATATACTTATTCCTAACCCTGTCTACCCTCGTCACACCTAGTGTGAATCTTAACATTTTTAACTCTGCCACATCCAGCTCTAACTCCTGCCTTTTTGTCAATGCCACTGTCTCCAACCCATATAACATAGCTGGTCTCACTACCCTCTTGTAGACCTTCCCTTTCACTCTTACTGGTACTTATCTGTCACAAATCACTCCTGACACTCTTCTCCACTCACTCCATCCTGCCTGTACGCTCTTCTTCACCTCTCTTCCACACTCACCATTACTCTGAATTGTTGATCCCAAAATTAATCCACCTTCTCCAACTCTACTCCCTGCATCCTCACCATGCCTCTATCCTCCCTCTCATTCATACACACATATTCTGCCTTAGTCCTGCTGACCTACATTCCTCTCCTCTCTAGAGCATATCTCCATCTCTCCAGGGTCTCCTCAACCTGGTCCCTACTCTCACTACAGATCACAATGTCATCTGCAAACATCATAGTCCATGGGGCCTCCTCTCTGATTTCGTCTGTCAACCTGTCCATCATCATTAGAAATAACAAAGGGCTCAGAGATGACCCTTGATGTAATACCACCTCCACCTTAAATGCATCCATCACTCCCACCGCAGACCTCACCGATGTCACACTACCCTTGTACATATCCTGTACCACTCTTACATACTTCTCTGCTACTCCCGACTTCCTCATACAATACCACAACTCCTCTCTTGGCACCCTGTCATATGCTTTCTCTAAGTCTACAAAAACACAATGCAACTCCTTCTGACCTTCTCTATATTTCTCCATCAACACTCTCAGAGCAAACATCGCATCTGTAGTGCTCCTTCCTGGCATGAAACCATACTGCTGATCACTAATCATCACCTCCCTTCTTAACCTAGCTTCCACTACTCTTTCCCATAACCTCAAGCTGTGACTGATCAGTTTTATCCATGTGTAGTTACTACAGCTCTGCACATCACCCTTATTCTTAAAAATAGGTACCAAAACACTTTTTCTCCACTCCTCAGGCATCCTCTGACTTTCTAAGATTTCATTAAACAATCTGCTTAAAAAACTCCACTGCCATTTCACCTAAACACCTCCATGCTTCCACAGGTATATCATCTGGGCCAACAGCCTTTCCATTCTTCATCCTCTTCATAGCTGTCCTTAATCACTTCCTGATTCACTATCCCATCATCATCCAACCTTCTCTCCCTCTCATTCTCTTCATTCATCAGTCCCTCAACGTACTCTTTCCATCAACTCAACACACTCTCCTCGCTTATGAGTATGTTTTCCTCATTATCCTTTATTACCTTTACCTGCTGCACATCTTTCCTAGCTTGGTCCCTCCGTCTAGCCAATCGGTACAGGTCCTTTTCTCCCTCCTTAGTGTCCAACCTTTCATACAACTCTTTATACGCTTTATCCTTAGCCTTTGCCACCTCTCTCTTTGCCATGCGCCTCATCTCCTTATATTCCTGTCTACTTTCTTCATCTCTCTGACAATCCCACTTCTTCTTTGCCAGCCTCTTCCTCTGTATACTCTCCTGTACTTCCTCATTCCACCACCAGGTCTCCTTGTCCTCCTTCCTCTGTCCAGATGTCACACCAAGCACCTTTCTAGCTGTCTCCCTTATCATCTCTGCTGTTTCCATGTTATGTATAATTTAGTATAATTATTTAAACTGTAGATGTTTTTGCATTATTTTTGAGGATTGTAAAATTAATGTTCTTAAAATGTTTTTGTAATACTTTAAAGGTTTTCTATTTGGACCTTTGCTGAAAATGGACTTTCCCAGCAATCAAATGTAAGTAAATAAATAAATTCTGTGGATCAGCCTGTCACTTCATTCTTCGGTTTGGATACCTGTAGTTATCTCTTTTTTCAGACTGAAGTTCCACATCCTTTTCCATTACATACTATATTTTCCTTTCCTTTCCTTTCTTTTCCTTTCCTTTCCCTTCCCTTCCCTTCCTTTACTTTTTTTCTTTCCTTTCCTTTTCCTTCCATTCCTTTCCTTTTTTCCTTTCCTTTAATTTGCTTTCCTTTCCACTCCTTTCATTTCCTTTACTTTTTCCTTTCTTTTCCTTTCCTTCCCTTTCCAGTCCTTTCCTTTCCTTTCATTTCCTTTTTCCTTTCCTTTCCTTTCCTTTGCTTTCCTTTCCTCTCCTTTCATTTCCTTTTTTCTTTCCTTTCCTTTATTTTCATTTCCTTTTCTTTCCTTTTTTTCTTTCCATTCATTTCCTTTGCTTTCCTTTCCTGTCCTTCCATCAACCTTTTCCAATATGTCTGCTTGTTGTACCTGACTATACATACTGTGCATTTCATATAGATTTTCGGGTCCACTTTGTAATTTCGAAATACTGAAATCCCGAATTTCAGTATTTTGAAATCACAAAGATGAAAACCCAAGCACAACTCACAAATCTGAAAACACACAACCACAAAATTCAAAATCCTAAAACTACACTAGTCATACACTACACACATAAACAAACACAACCCCCCCACAATCAAACAAATGCATCTACACTACATATAAGCAGGGGGCAAGCCCCCCTGCACCCCCCCCCACTTATATATTCTATATATTCTAACTCCAAGATCGCACAAACAGAAGCACAAATGAAACTCACACACACACATCTACTGTGCTCCCCAAGGTTAGATGGCAGATCTTGCTACGTGCAAATAAATGGCCTGGCATTAATGACAGGACTTCTATCTCTCCTGTCCTAAAGCTTAAAGCCCTGGAAATAAAGAAAATTGCATGAAGCAAAATAACATGTTTTTTGACTGTTCCTTAGAGCAAGTTGTTAATAACACCTTCACAAACATTAAGCTTTAAAGTGTAAACACTGAATTTTAGTGTGTCAAAACAATATTCTTATTTGACAAGATTTTGGTTCAAATATAATGTTTTTGAATAGTATATGTTAACACACATTCAACAGTATGAATTGTGATACTAAAGGGTTATTTTCCATGTCAGGTTTGTGCTAGTTGTTGCCCTGTGCCCAGTTAGATGCATCTGTGTATTATTTAAATGTTTGCCTTGTCCTACAGCTTTGTCCGAAGATGTTTACACTGTTTTAAATGAAAGTGCTTGCACCTTTTATATTTTTTTCTACATTAAAAACTTTTGTTTTACATCATCGTGCTTTGGATTTTGTGCTTGTTGGAACCTGATCTGCCAGACTTTTTATATTTAATGTCTTATAATGAGATTGGTATTTTTTCCTAGATTCAGATCAAAATCATGTTTCCATTCTGAATGCATATTTCACCTTTAATGAGAGAAACCCCTTTTGGAGCAACATGCAATCTTTTATTATTATTACGATTATTATTATAATTATTATTGTTATTATTCATGAGGAAAAGACATAAAAAATGATGCTTAAAAATTCCAATATATTCAAAACTACCAGTTTTGTACATGCTTTCATTATATTAAATATTTTAAATTTTGAAATATTTAGCATTTTTAGTAGAAAGTTATAGATTAGCCAGTCAACTCAATGATGTAGATGTACAAAGCTCCAATATACATGTTTGACTAGCAAATATCTGGGTCAGCTGACCAAGAAATGGTGGAAGTGAGTGGCCATCCATGGTAGTGGAGGAGAGGTACCCTGGTCCATTGTACTGTTGACCCTTGGTGACTAGTTAAAAAATCATGCAAGACATGGACAAAGATGTATAACCTGGTGTTTCAGACATCTCATAACACTGTAGCCATATGTTGGTACATGTGGTAGAAACATGAACATATCACTGGGACAGTATGCATATCAGACAGCAGAGCTGAAACAACCTATGGACTAAGCAAAGATCCCGCCTTATTCCCAGTAGTTAAAGTCCCTAGCTCCCATCCCTAACTTCCACTGTCCCCAGATACCAGGAAAGTGTATGAAAGAAATATGTCCAATGATCAAGAGTACAGGATACCAAATCATTCCATAAAAAGACAAGGTAATGAAGTCACACCTTAGGTTGTTATGTCTAATTGTTTGAAGAATGACTGTGGCATTGGTCATTTCCATATCACCAAAAATATTTCAGGATATGATTCATAAACTCATTGCAGCTCTCTTCTCAGTGTTTGTGCAATGCATAATGGGGATCATTAGGAGTCATGTTTTAGGGAATGCCACCCAGCACAACCCCTTCCTCTGCAAAAAAAAAAAAAAAATGCAAAAATGGTACATAAGGGTCTATCTGTTTTTACCAATACTAGTTTTCTTAAACCCAGCTTCCTACAACCAAATTTCCTACACCTGTTGTATAATCTGGTAACAGTTACAAAATGATGATCACACAGCCGTTGTTTTTTATAGGGGGTGCAGCCCCTGCTATCCCTTCAAGGTGAGGCCTAAGGTGGGGGCTCTGTTCCTCCATCCATTATCTTTTTATATACTACATACGAGGTCACTATACCTCAGAGAAAATGAAAACAAGTATATTTCCCTTTTCTCTGACTTGGTGGAAAATCGAAGGTAGTGTTTTTAGAAATAAGTGATATAAAGGCATAGCACCACATTAGAGGGTATAGTCTCCCATTAAAATGTTTCTAAAGTCCATATTTTATCTTTATTATTATGGCAGTTCCATGGAGGGACAGGGCAGTGAGGCTGGGAAATGGGAAAAGAGAAAGCAAGGACTGGTAAATGAAAGTCTTTTCATATAGATAATATCCTTAAGTATATGCAACAAGTGGGGGTCTATGCAAGGCCTAAAGTAGACTGTTGTTAAGAAAGAGTCTGACTTAAGTATAGCTCAAAATGCTAGTGTAAAAACTGCTCACCACCATCTGTGCCCCCTCCGCACAGGCTGACGTCACTGAACCTCACCCAAAATGGTTCTGTCAGACAATACCACTGACTGGTATCCTCCTTACAACTGCTTTTTATTCCATTTGTGAACTGCTGGCTCATCCTGAATGCAATGGTCAACCCCATAGCCACCACTATACTGCCTAATTTTGGCTGACCTATTCTGAATGGAATGGTACAACCCCATAGCCATCACTATCCTGCTTAATGTACACTGACCATTCCTGAATGCAGTGGTACAATCCTATAGTCATCACCATCTTACCTAATGTATGATGACCTATCCTGAATGCAATAGTACAATTCCATAGTCACCACCATCCTGCCTAACGTAGACTGACCCATCCTGAAAGCAATGGTACAGCTCCATAGTAACCACCATCCTGCCTAATGTACACTGACCTGTCCTGAATGCAATCTTACAACTCCATAGTCACCACCATCCTATCAAAAGTAACAACGATCACTGTGGACTTTCTAGTCTAGTAGCTAATGGCGCCTCTCAACACCTCCTACATTTCAACAGTAATTAAAGTATGCTGCCTCAATACAAATATACACCAAAGTTATAATACACGTCCCAAGTTGATTTGAGAGGTGACGACCATTAAGTGTTTGAAAAAGATAGCTCAGATCTTTAAGTGTATTTACTCAATGATGTGTATGACTAGATATCTTATGGTTCCTGAAATCACTTGCCTAGATGTATTGCTATCTTCCTAGCTCTCAATTAACCTGTCAGTGAATGATGCACCCTGCTTACTCCCAGCTGCCCTGTCTTCAAATCACAAAGCCCCCTCCTTTAAGTCCTGCTTACAGAAGTTAGAGACTTATTTTTAATACATCTCCCATCCTTGTGGCAGTGTATGTCTTTTCATCAACAGTCAATCTTATCAGCATCTGTCTTCTTAACTCAAATGGCAAGTCAATGACCAGACGGTTTACTATTGAAATGTCGAACGGCACTACATTGACTGTACTATAGTCGAACACATAAGTTTGAAAATAGTAATGTCGACGACAAAAAAACAATCTAGGACTGTGTTTTAGCATGGGTCAAGGTAGGGGAGATGTTTGTAGTTCTGAATAATACTGAACACCTACCTCGACCCATGTTAAAACCATTCCTAGATTATTTTTTTGTCGTCGACATTACTATTTTCGAACTTCCGTGTTCGACTATAGTACAGTTGATGTAGTGCCGTTCGACATTTCAATAGTAAACCTGACCAGACCCTATAACAACCCAAAAATGGTAGCACTCTAATCAGCCTCTTTTCCTATCTGTTATTTACCTGACATATCCCCTCTACCCCTGTAATAGCTTACTCTATGAAACAGTAACCGGTACAGACTGACTCTTCCCCCAACCACTATGTTTCATCAAGTATTTCAGACTTGTACTGACTTCAGTGTACCATTATGTAGCCAGAGTCCTCCAAACCCTCCCTGCATAGATAAAACAGACACCTTTTGCCATGCCATCAGTAAAAACTAGTCTTAAGTCATAGTACTGTACATAGTACTGAGAATGAAAGTTATGTACTCACCATAATGCTCCATCTGTGTTGTCTATTTTCATTCTTCCTCAACTGTTTTGTTCAGATCCAATACTCAGATCTGACTTGGCTACTTCTTGCAGATCGTAGGATTCTTGAACTCTCTAGCTCCTCCCTTTACCCATAATGCTGCACCAACCTAATGTACCTGAGATCTAGTTTACTGCCCATATGGCCAACAGAGGAAAGGGAAATCAGAAACAAATGGGAGCTGGAGTTCAAAGCAAAGAACAGAGGTTTCTACAATACTCTGATCTCTCCAGAAGTAAAAAAAGGATGGGGTAGGTGGGTGCGAAGTTGAGGGAAAATAAAAATAGACAAGACAGCTGGAATGTTATGGTGAGTACATAACTTTTTAATCTGATGTTGCCATTTTCATTCATTCCTCAGCTGTTGGGACAGAGACCCCAGCTACCTAAGTCCCCAGGAGGATGGATATTGTAGAGCACTGCTCAGCCATAGGCTGCTCTTCCCCTTGAGATCAGATCCAATTTGTAATAGCAGCTGGCTGTCTCAGTGGAAAGGATGATCGAGGCTCAGGATGCAAAACAGAATGGGACAAGGAAGTCTAATCTGAAGAGAACAAGGTCATCTGATTTGCTAGGTATAGAGAGAACTCTCTCCACTACCTTGAAAGTGGAGCACCTAGGGGAAGCAGAAACCTATGGATCCAACAATGGACCATTATGAATCACTGGGTCCAGCTATCCCAAAGGCATTGCACCCGAGGATGGACTCGGACATAAGCTATCTAATGCCAGGGATCCAAGGGAAGGAGATGACTCCTGAAGCTTCAGAGTTAACTCCAACACCCAGTCGATGCTGATGCTTCAGCACTGAGAATACATGACTCCTTGTTCTTGGTAACAGAGTTGTCTTTTTGTCTGGATTTTTAGGGATTTGAGCCCCAACAACTGAAGGAGAGGGTTAAGAAGGCAGAAGGCCACTCAGAATAAGTTTATTTTTCCTATCAATTAAAGCTTGAGATTTAAAACCTTCACATATGTCACATTCAACATTCAAGTGCTTCAGACCTAAACAGTATACACATTTCCTGTCGGTATCAGAATTTGGTATCTTGTCCCCACAGGAACAACATTTTTTAAAGCTGGAAGGCTTGTCTGACATTGTAATAGATAAAATAATGCAATAATAAAGGAATATTTAAGAAAATATAAGCAGGACGGATTTTTTTTTATATAAAGGGAATGAAAAAACTACCAACAATGGTATTAAAGGGTACTAAACTTAGCACTAGAAGGAGAAAGAAAAGATTGCCAATGATGGTAATGTAAGGTACTGAAGGAGTACAAGAAAGGGATGTTAGAGGAAAGAAACAATGTAACCATAAAAAGGATACAAGGGAGATGTAGGTATTGACTCCCTTAAGACAAAAAAACAATGACTATATAACTTTTAATGCTCAAGAGCTTGCAATCGACATCTGTTCATAATGGCAGCAAATGAGGTCTGAGGTATGTTAGGTTGGTGGGGCATTGTGGGTAAAGGGAGGAGTTTGAGAGGTCAAGAATCCTACGATCTGAAAGAAGCAGCTAAGTCAGATCTGAGTATTAGATCCAAACCTGACAGTTGAGGAATGAATGAAAATTACATCAGATTAGATTTTCACAAGCCTCATGATTCTATTCTTACAAAGGACATTTCTCATTTCTTGTGTAAGATCAACTTTAAAGCAAAACTTACACATATCTACTACTTGATTGTGGAATTTTGCAAAACAATGTATTTAAAAGTTGGAACAAAATTACTGATCGCCACAAAAAGTATGTGTCTCTGCTTACTGAGATAACCATTGCCTCTTAGCTTTCAACAGTTTGACTTGAACGTAATGCACATTCATTTGATCAGGGCACTTCAGGCATGTGACAGCTGTAAGTATGTCACGCTTCACAAGGTTTGAGGCTATAGGACTTTATGACGTCATCATGCTAGAAAGAGGAAGGTCCATGGGACTTTTCTTCTTGCTGTAATGCCAAAAGGAGCATCCTTCTTTCATTGTAGTGGGTGCATTTTCAGTACACTTGCAACAAAGCAAGTTATCAACATGTCAGTTTATGACGGTGTTTCAGATGTGGATAACAACATAGTGTACAGAAAAAAGAAATTCCCCTTTGGGGTTTCCTTTATAGGTTCATAAGTTCATAGGTTTATACTCCTCTAATGACCACCAGGGTCTTTATAAACCTAGCCATGCAACCCCACCCATTTTTTTCCTGAGTACCTTGGATGCCTATATGGTGGGGTATGCTAGTAAGGAGGTAGCTAAGGGTTACATGGGGTGTATGTTAGTTGGGGATTGATTACTTACTTTCACTGAATTTGAATTCACCCTGACCAAATCGCTGAAAGCTCAAATTGCTGAAAACTTATTTCACCAAATTTCATTTCACTGAAGTGAAGTACTGGCACTGTGTAGAGTACTGTAAGGCATATAAAAGGTATATGCCCTTTTCCCCACTGTAGTGTGATCCTGGAGTTAATCCCCCACCTATTTTGGTTTTATATTATATTTCACCAAAAGCTTCAAAACAATACATTTTAAACCGTAGACATGCATACTTACATCACCAATGACTAACTCTTTCCAGAAGACAATATATACCCAAACTAATGGGGGCTATGCCCCCCACACCCCCTAACTATATATACTAACTCCAGGATCGCACTACAGTGGTGAAAAGGGCATATACCTTTTACTTGCCCTACAGTACTCTACACGGTGCCAGTACTTCACTTCAGTGAAATGAGATTTGGTGAAATGAGCTTTCAGTAATTTGAGCTTTCAGCGATTTGGTCAGGGTGAATTGAAATTCAGTGAAATGAGCTTTCAGTGAAACAAAGTAGACCCAATATAATGTAATATAATATAATATAATATAATATAATATAATATAATATAATATAATATAATATAATATAATATCAAGAAAGAAGGCTTGTGATCCCTTGAGTCAACCTATAATGTGTAGCTAACCCCTATGTTGCTGGTGTCCCTCTCCATGTGATCTTTGACATATCTCATGATGATTCTTTGAGTTTCCTGTGTTGACATACACCCTACTATCCTCTCTAGAAGTTTCCATCAGTGTATAGTAACATACTTAATCCCTACCTCAGTCTTTCACATTCTGTATTGCAGCTGTACCCCCTCATTCCACAGGCCACTTCCTTAACGCCATAAATCCATCAGAACACTAATGGTTTACTGAATAATTATAATGTCACCCTATACCCTTTACTTTCAATGAAGTGAATATGATCAGTGCCTTTAACATTTTTTTCCTTTTCCAGCTATTGTAGACCCTTGACCATCTCAATAGCTCCCCCACTGATCACTTCTGCTAACTTTATAGCCTTATTCCGTAAGACTTTAAAAACTGTGCACAAATTCTGTTTGAAATATTGCCGCTGCCTTGTACTGTGAAAGCTTGACACATTTTCCGTTAAGTCCATTACTAGATCCATTCAGATAATGGTTATAGTGGTCATCATCATCATCAAGTTCAGTAGTACTATGCTGCGTGATAGACTTTAGGGATAATGCTCACTTCATGTCAGTTTCCTTATGGTCCACCACATTTAATTAACTATTCCTGTTGTGTATTTCAATATACTTGCAAATTTATTTACATGTTAGTTAATTTGAAATCTATTTCTATCTTCCATAGACTGAGACTGAAAATTTTTATTTAGGATCAATGCCTACTCAGTTAACAAATGTTAAATGAAATAAAACAAATAAAATCGAGATGGTAGTGTATAAAACATTGGCTCCATTAAGACAGCCAGAATTCTACACTTGCCCCTCCCATTCCCTATCCCTTAGTCTGCAAGTCATGTAGTGGCCCCTCCCATTGCCCACTCTTTAATTCTATATCTCAAGGACTTATGGCTCCCTTGATGAATCTACAGCCCATGATCCTCTCCAGCAGTGCATTTGAGAGAGAAACCAGTTGCTTTGTTGCATTTCCTGACACTGATCTTAAATCGCCAGTCCAATCCTCACCTTCTGATGATGATGATGATGATGATGATGATGCAATGAGTGCACATGACTGCTGCCCTGCTTCCATTATCTCCTTCAATATGTATGCCAGTCCAGTCCTCACCTTCTGATGATGATGATGATGCAATGAGTTCACATGACTGCTGCCCTGCTTCCATTCTCTTCTTCAGTACATACGCCAGTCCAGTCCTCACCTTCTGATGATGATGCTGATGATGATGTGTGTACTCTCCCACTGCTCAGGGCTTTGTCTTGTGCTACATGTTCTCTGCTCACGTTAGTGTCATGGTGTCCCCCTGACAGAGACTCTCAGCTAATTTGCACTGTTATCACTCATTTCTACATTAACTCTCTAACAGGTTTACTTTTTCTGAACTCTTTTCCTTTGACAATATGCATATGTTCACACTTAGTGACATTCTGCCCATAAGTGTAGCAGTGCCAGGCCTGATTGAACAGTATATTATTACCTCAAAGGACATGATTGTTTCCAGCAACTCCATCATTCCAAAATATACTTTGTAGCTTAGCTGTTTCACAGACCTTAAGGAGTTAATATGCCATTTGTGTATCTTAAGTCCTTTGTCTGCTCCCTTTTTAGTTAAATGTTTGTTGAACTTCTTCTGCAAAGATGATAAAAGGGAAAGTAGCTTGCAGAATTATCCTTCTCAATTAATTACCACAGCATCACAGATACCTGGAATTCATTGATATTCTCAGTTGCTAATCACAGAATTAGCAGCACTAGGAATTCTCTGATATTCTCAGTTCCTTACCACAGGATCAGTGCTACCTGGAATTCTCTGACATTCTCATTTCCTTCCTACAGCATCAGCAGCACTGGGAATTCTCGGACATTCTCATTTCCTTACCGCAGCATCAGCTGCATTGGGAATTCTCTGACATTCTCATTTCTTTACATCGGCATCAGCAGCACTAGGAATCCTCTGACATTCTCAGTTCCTTCCCACAGTATCAGCCACACTGGGAAATCCATGACATTCACCATTCCTTCCCACAGTATTAGCAGAAATGGGAATTCTCGGACATTCTCTGTTCCTTCCCACAGCATCAGGGACATTGTGAATTCACCAACATTTTCAGTTCCTTCCCACAGCATCAGCAGCCCTGGGAATTCTCTGACCTTCTCAGATCCTTACTACAGCATCAGTTGCAGTAGGAATTCTTTTATATTCTCAGTTCCTTAGCACAGTATTAGTCCATCCATCCATCCATCCTTAACCCCTTTTCCCATTTTTGCACATGGGGTCAGGGTGTCACTTCCACAGTGACAATCATCTCGAGCCAAGGTTTACACCACCAGGTGGCTAGCTCTGCCATGGTAGATCATCCATAACAATGCATCAGTGGCACTGGGAATTCTCTGACATTCTCGGTTCCTTCCCACAGCACCAGCAGTACTGGGAATTCTCAGACATTCTCAATTCTTTACCACAGCATCAGAGGCACTGGGAATACTCTCACATTCTCAGTTCCTTAACACAACATTAGTGGCATCAGGAATTCCCTGACATTCTCAGTTCCTTACCATAGTATCAATGGCACTAGGAATACTCTGACATTTTCAGTTCCTTTCCATAGTATCAAGGATACTGGGAATTCTCTGATATTCTCAGTTCCTTCCCATAGCATCAGCGACACTGGGAATTCTCTAACAATCTTAGTTCCTTACCACAGAATTAGGGGAACTGGGAATTATCTGATATTTGTCAGTCCATTCCCACAGCAACAACTGCACTGAGAATTCTCTCACATTCTCAGTTCCTTAGCACAGCATCAGTGGCATTGGGAATTCTCTCACATTCTCAGTTCCTTAGCACAGCATCAGTGGCATTGGGAATTCTCTCACATTCTCAGTTCCTTAGCACAGCATCAGTGGCATTGGGAATTCTCAGACATTCTCAGTTCCTTAGCACAGCATCAGTGGCATTGGGAATTCTCAGACATTCTCAGTTCCTTAACACAGCATCAGAGGCATTAGGAATTCTCAGACATTCTCAATTCCTTACCACAGTATCAGCAGCACTGGGAATTCTCTGAAATTTTCAATTCCTTCCCACAGCATCAGCAGCCCTGGGAATTCTCTGACATTGCAAACAATTTAAATCAGGTAGTCAAATAAAGGCCAGTACACCACCAGACAAATGTAAAAGAAAAACTGGAGCTCTGGACACCACTGCCTAAAACTAATGAATTTCAGTGAAAAAGGTAAGTGCTTTTGTGGAAAATAAACCCACTTCTTCAGACCATATAAAAAGTTACACAAATGACAGGAACTGGCCAGTAAAGATGTGCTGTATCAACACACCCCTTTACAAATATGAATATTAAAACAGTGATATGGAAAACTTATCAGAACCAATAGTTTCATGGAAAAGGTGCACACCTCTTTGACATTTAAATATTAATGTTTAAGGGGGCAAGACTTAAGAATTGGCTTCAAAGACACATGTTCATTCAGCCCTGGAAATATATTCCTTTCAAAAGAAGTGTTCATTTCTTTCTTTTCAATGATATTCTTAAAGTTCCCACCCCACAAATTGTCAGCAACAACACAGTGTTGTCTGATGAACTGGCAAAATTTGTCACGGAAGCGCTCACCATTAAAAGTTTCTTTTTTTTGGATACTGGCTGTGGTTTGATTCTACTATATTTTTCAGTACATTGGCTTTCATCATTTGGTGGAACCATTTGCCTGTACCACATTCTGTTTCTTCTGTCTCAACCATTATGCCCACTCCTAACCCCATTATGTTAACCCCATCCCCCATGGCTCAGACCACTCACAACCTCTTTATGTTAACCCCAACCCCCATGGTTCAGACTTATTTCTGAAGTGCACTTTTCTGTTTTTTTTTTTTGTACTTTCATTGCAGGTAATGGTGTTATATGCTCTGGTAACACTTTTAAGGCTATAACACTTGGTGGCCTCCTTCAGTAGGTGGAATCTGTATCCATTCAGCATAGACATTCTCTGAATGTGAATGTCATTTGCACAAATCATCTTTTATATGTGCAGTTTCAGAGTGTGAAGTCCTTCATAAACTGATATAGTAGTGTTTTTTAATGATATGCTCTTCTTTCGGTTACAGTATTTTGCAACAGCTCTTTACTTCACAAATGTTCAGATATAAAGAAATTATCATGTGAAAATAGGAAAAGGCTTAATAATTGTGCTAACTGTTGCTAATATAAATCTTCTTTTATTAGTACCTG
>NC_056747.1:1268716455-1268796455 GCF_019279795.1 Protopterus annectens
TCCCACAGTATTTACTTCCCTGGAACCCTGTCTAGCAGGGCGACTGACATGATCCCCTGGGTGAATTTCCTATCTCCCATCCAGTTATCAAGGTTCCTTTTGAAGAGGGCCAAAGAGGCGCTCTGCTTGACAGGGCAATCTATTCCAGTGTCTGGGGAGTCTCTGGGTCAGGAACCTATCCCTCCAGCATGTTTTGTTCATTGTGGTGACAAGGTTTAGATCCCTGGAGTGTGTGGCTCTGAGGGACTGGGATTTCTTTAAGTGTAGCATGTCCAACAGCTCTGGGTTTGACATGGTCTTGTATGTTAAGCAGAGATTGCCTCTGAGTAGACGATATGCGACAGAGTATAGGTGGAGTTTTTTTAGACGGTCAGCATAGGGCATCTGCTTTAGACCTGTGATTCTTTTAGTGAGGTATTTCTACGACCTTTTCAGTTGTTGCAGATGTCTTGAGAGGTACATACCAAACGGGGCATTGTATTCTATAATAGGTCTAATAAGGGATGAGTACAGTGGGACAATGACCTCCTTTTTTCTGGAAGAAAAGCCCTTAGTGATGAGGTGTGCCACATAGAAGGATTTCCTGACTGTTGTGGCGAAGTGGTTATTGGCTACAACTGTCCATTTGTATCCCTAAATCTCTTATCACACTTTCGGTGTTAATGTACTGCCATCTATGTGGTAATTTACTGGTACGTTTTTTCCCAAAGGGGATAACTATACATTTCTTGGCATTGAGCTTGAGCCCATGGCTCTGGCACCAGGCATCTGTTATTCCTGTACAACCAAGAACAACAAAATGGTGTACGGAGTGGAAAAAGTGCACCAAGAAAAAACAGAATCACCACTCCAAGTAGCCAAGAACCAGACTCTGTAGTATCAAACAAAAATGTTTAATTCTACAACAAGAAAGACTCAGCAGTAACACAGTCAGTCCTGTACAACCAGTTTTACCTTTGTTTTTGCTTTATTCTAACTTACTGAAAACATACACTACCTTTAACGCTAGAAAACTACATATTCTCGGTACTAGGTTACATGATCTATCTATCTATCTATCTATCTATCTATCTATCTATCTATCTATCTATCTATCTATCTATCTATCTATCTATCTATCTATATAAAATAAATGGAACTGTGTAAAATAATTGCTTCTGCAAATTTCTTCCAAAAGATATGACGTTCACAGACCTCACAACTCTTATAGGTTCATAGGTACCTACTAGGCTATTGATCAGTGAGGAAGGTTCATAGGTACTTACTAGGCTATTCATCAGTGAGGAAGGTTCATAGGTACTTACTAGGCTACTGATCAGTGAGTAAGGTTCATAGGTACTTACTAGGCTATTGATCAGTGAGGAAGGTTCATAGGTACTTACTAGGCTATTGATCAGTGAGGAAAGTCCATAGGTACTTACTAGGCTATTGATCAGTCAGGAAGGTTCATAGGTACTTACTAGGCTATTGATCAGTGTGGAAGGTTCATAGGTACGTACTAGGCTATTGATCAGTGATGAAGGTCCATAGGTATTTACTAGGCTATTGATCAGTCAGGAAGGTTAATAGGTACTTTCTAGGCTATTAATCAGTAGGGAAGGTTCATAGATACTTACTAGGCTATAGATCAGTGAGGAAGGTTACTAGGTACTTACTAGGCTATTGATCAATGAGGAATGTTCATATTTACTTACTAGGCTATTGATGAGTGAGGAAGGTTCATAGGTACGTACTAGGATACTGATCAGTCAGGAAGATTCATAGGTACTTACTAAGGTACTGATCAGTCGGGAAGGTTAATAGGTACTTACTAGGCTATTGATCAGTTAGGAAGGTTCATAGCTACTTACTAGGCTACTGATCAGTCAGGAAGGTTCATTGGTACTTCCCAGGATATTGATCAGTCAGGAAGGTTCATAGCTACTTACTAGGCAATTAATCAGTGAGGAAGGTTCATAGGCCCTTACTAGGCTATGGATCAGTCAGGAAGGTTCCTGGGTACTTATTAGGCTATTGATCAGTCAGGAAGGTTCATAGGTACTTACTAGGCTGTGGATCAGTCAGGAAGGTTCCTGGGTACTTATTAGGCTAATGATCAGTGAAGAAGGTTCATAGGTTCTTACTAGGCTATTGATCAGCCAGGAATGTTCATAGGTACTTATTAGGCTATTGATCAGTCAGGAAGGTTCATAGGTACTTACTAGGGTACTGATCAGTGAAGAAGGTTCATAGGTATTTACTAGGATATTGATCAGTGAGGAAGTTTCATAGGTACTTACTAGGCTATTGATCAGAGTGAAAGGCTCATAGCTACATGCTAGTATTGATCAGTGAGGAAAATTCATAGGTACTTACTAAGCTATTGATCAGTGAGGAGGGTTCATAGGTACTTGCTAGGCAATTGAACTGTGAGGAAAGTTCATAGGTGCTTACTAGGCTACTGATCACTCAGGAAGGTTCATAGGTACTAACTAGGCTACTGATCAGTCAGGAAGGGTCATAGGTACTTACTAAGCTATTGATCATTCAGGAAGGTTCACAGGTTCTTAATAGGCTATTGATCAGTCAGGAAGGTTCATAGGTACTTACTAGGCTATTGATCTGTCAGGAAGATTCATATATACTTACTAGGTTATTGATCAGTCAGGAAGGTTCATAGGTACTTACTAGGGTACTGATCAGTGAGGAAGGTTCAAACGTACTTACTAGGCTATTGATAAGTCTGGAATGTTCATAGGTACTTACTAGGCTATTGATGAGTGAGGAAGTTTCATAGGTAGTTACTAGGCTATTGATCAGTGAGGAAGGTTCATAGGTACTTACTAGCCTATTGATCAGTGAAGAAAATTCATAGATCCTTTCTAAGCGATTGATCAGTGAGAAAGGTTCATCAGTAATCCCTAGGCTATTGATCAGTCAGGAAGGTTCATAGGCACTTACTATGCTACTGATCAGTGAGAAAGGTTCATAGGGACTTACTAGGCTATTGATCAGTGAAGAAGGTTCATAGGTACTTACTAGGCATTTGATCAGGCAGGAAAGTTCATAGGTACTTACTAGGCTCTTGATCAGTCAGGAAAGTTCATAGGTACTTACTAGGCTATTGATCAGTCAGCAAGGTTCATAGGTACTTACTAGGCTCTTGATCAGTCAGGAAAGTTCATAGGTACTTACTAGGCTCTTGATCAGTCAGGAATGTTCATAGCTACTTACTAGGCAATTCATCAGACAGGAAGGTTTATAGGTACTTACTAGAATATTGATCAGTCAGGAAGGTTCACAGGTACTTACTAGGCTATTGCTCAGTCCAGAAGGTTCATAGGTACTTACTAGGCTATTGATCAGTCAGGAAGGTTCATAGGTACTTACTAGGCTATTGATCAGTCAGGAAAGTTCATGGGTACTTACTAGTCTGTTGATTAGTTAGGAAGGTTCATAGGTATTTACTAGCCTTTGTCTCACTCAGGAAGGTTAATAGGTAGTTGAGGGCCCATCTCTATATCGGAAGAATGCAAAGTTCCTGTAATCACGGCTGCACAGGTAAAAAACACACTCTGCAAAGCCAGGAACACAGCATCCATGGGAACTGACAATATCCCACACTGATTTCTACACAAACTACAGAATGAACTGGCACCCTACCTAAGTACTATGTTCAATCATAGCCTCACCTCAGGCTTTGGTCCCACTGAATGGTGCACCGTGACGGTTATCCCACTACACAAAGGGGGAGCCACGATGGACCCTGGGAACTACCACTCCATTAGCCTGAGGAGCCTTGTCTGCAAGGCCATGGAACGTATCATCATGAAACTCATAAACAAAGACATTGGTAATCTCCAAACTCTGGACCCTATCCAGTTTGAGTTTGTAAATGGCAGATCATGTCTCCTAAACCTGATTGACTTCTTTGAAGCAGTCATCAAAGCCACAGATTCATAGGTTTATAGGTAGGTACTAGGCTATCGGCCCTGGGGCCTATACAAGCCCAGCCAAAAAGGTACCCTGGCTTTTGCCACCCAAGAAAATTATTTTCCTGTGCCACTGTCGAGCAGAGCCACAGAGGTGATCCCCGGGGTGAATTTCCTATTTCCCATCCAATCATCAAGCTTTTTCTTCTTGAAGAGTGCTAATGAGAAGCTTTGTTTAATATAGATAGGTAGTTTATTCCAGAGTATGGGACGTCTCTGGGAGAGGAATCTATCCCTCCAGCATGTTCTGTTTATTGTGGTGACAAGGTTTAGGTCCCTAGAGCGTGTAGCTCAGAGGGATAGGGATTTCTTTAAGTGGAGCATGTCAACAGCTCTGGGTTTGACATAGCTTTGTATGTTAGGCAGAAATCACCTCTGAGTAGGCGATATGCGACGGAGTACAGCTGGAGTTTTTTTAGACGGTCTGCGTAGGGCATCTGTTTGAGGCCATTAATCCTCTTTGCGAGGTATTTCTGCAGCCTTTCCAGTTGTTGTAGATGTCTTGTGAGGTACATACCAAAAGGGGCATTGTACTCTATAACGGGTCTAATGAGTGATGAGTAGAGGGGAACAATGACCTCTTTTTTTCTGTATGAGAAACCTTTTGTGATGAGGTGTGCCACAGAGAAGGATTTCCTGACTACTGTGGCGATGTGATTATCAAAGGAGAGATGAGGGTAAGGTGGTTCACACAGCTTATCTAAATCTCGCCAAGGCTTTCAACACCATCCCCCACTCTGGAATTATAGATAAGCTCACTAAGCTAGGTATAAATCCCTATGTCACAAGATGGGTTGCCAGCTGGCTCATGGACAGAACCCACACTGTGAAAGTAGCAGACTCCAAATCCGACTTCAGACCAGTGACAAGTGGAGTACCACAGGTTTCAGTCCTGGGTCCTCTTCTGTTTGGTATCTACTTCTCTGTAGTACAGGCTGACACAGAAAGTCTTTGCCTAACAAAGTTTGCAGATGACTGCAAACTAGGAGCCATAATCGAAACTCCTAACGATGTGGACATACTACAAAAGGGCCTCACTTAGATAGATGCCTGGTGTCAAAGCCATGGCCTGAAGCTCAATGTCAAAAATTGTATTGTCATCCCCTTTGGTAAAAACTCTGTACCTATGAACTACCACATAAGTGGTAGTCTACTTAATGCCGAAAGTTTGATAAGAGACCTCGGGACACAGGTGGACAGTTGTCTCTCCTTTGGTAATCACATCGCCATAGTGGTCAGGAAATCCTTCTGCATGGCTCACCTCATCACAAAAGGTTTCTCATCCAGAAAAAAAGAGGTCATTGTTCCCCTCTATTCATCACTCATTAGACCCATTATAGAATACAACGGTCCTTTTGGTATGTACCTCACATGACATCTACAACTGGAAAGGCCACAGAAATACCTCACAAAGAGGATTACTGACCTCAAACAGATGCCCTAAGCAGACCGTCTCAAAAACTCCAGCTTTACTCCGTTGCATATTGTCTACTCAGAGGCAGTCACTGCCTAACATACAAAGCTATGTCAAACCCAGAGCTGTTGGACATGTTCCACTTAAAGAAATCCCAATCCCTCTGAGCTACACGCTCTAGGGACCTAAACCTTGTTACCACAATAAACAGAACATGCTGGAGGGATAGATTCCTGTCCCAGAGACTTCCCATACTCTGGAACAGACTACCTATCTATGTCAAACAGAGCTCCTCATTAGCACTCTTCAAGAAAAATCTTGATGATTGGATGAGAAATAGGAAATTCATCCCAGGGATCACTTCTGTGGCTCTGCTCAACAGGGGCACAGGAAAATAATTTACTTGAGTGGCGAAAGCCATGGTACCTTTTTGGCTAGGCTTATATAGGCCCTAGGGCTAATAGCCTAGTACCTACCTATGAACCTATGAACTTACTAGGCTATTGATCAGTTAGGAAGGTTCATAGGTACTTACTAGGCTATTGATCAGTGAGGAAGGTCATCTGTGCTTACTAAGCTATTGATCAGTGAGGAATGTTTATAGGTACTTACTAGGCTATTGATCAGTCAGAAAGGTTGATAGGTATTTAAAAGCCTATTGATCGGTGAGGAAGGTTCTTAGGTACTTACTAGGCTACTGATCAGTCAGGAAGGTTCATAGGTACTTACTAGACTTCTGATCAGTGAGGAAGGTTTTTTTGATAATTTAATTGCTGAGGCTGCTCACTAAAGTGTGCTAGCCTGTGTTAATCGTTTTCACTGTTTGCCTGACTGCATTTCTGTGTTCTTCTCTAAAAAAACAAAAACAAAAAAAAAATACTCCTTGTTTTCCCGCCTTTGCTCGACTAGTTAAGACCAGTATACAGGCTTTGCTGTATTCTGGGCTGTGTGTAGTTCCTGTGTTGGCCATTGCCTTACTTGGATAGAAGGAAGTTTCTGAGCTCACCAGTGGGAGTGGGGAGCCTTGAGCAGCCTATCTTTCCCTGGGGCAAGTGATCTCAGCACTTGAGCTGTAATTCATTGGTTGCCTTGGACCATTTCCAGCTCTTTTCAAGTTCCCTGTATAAAAATCCGCCTCAGGGCGTTTTTTTTGGCTATATACCCAAGCAGAGCTCCACGTGGTCCTGCAGAGGGGTCCTGGCTACAGAGAACTGAAAGAAGCGACCACTTTCCTGATTTAAGTACTTTTTGGCTTTTTTTATCTGCATTGTCCTCTCTGGCTTTCATTTAATAAGATACAACTGTTTTGTGCTTTGCTGCTGTATTCTAAAGTATCTGCACTTAAAAGTAGTATTTTGGTCGACTCTGGTCGAATATTACTGTTTTTTTGATAATTTAATTGCTGAGGCTGCTCACTAAAGTGTGCTAGCCTGTGTTAATCGTTTTTACTGTTTGCCTGACTGCATTTCTGTGTTCTTCTCTAAAAAAAACAAAAACAAAAAAAAATACTCCTTGTTTTCCCGCCTTTGCTCGACTAGTTAAGACCAGTATACAGGCTTTGCTGTATTCTGGGCTGTGTGTAGTTCCTGTGTTGGCCATTGCCTTACTTGGATAGAAGGAAGTTTCTGAGCTCACCAGTGGGAGTGGGGAGCCTTGAGCAGCCTATCTGTCCCTGGATGAAATGATCTCAGCACTTGAGCTGTAATTCATTGATTGCCTGGGACCATTTGCAGCTCTTTTCAATTTCACTGTATAAAAATCCGCCTCAGGGCGTTTTTTTTGGCTATATACCCAAGCAGAGCTCCACGTGGTCCTGCAGAGGGGTCCTGGCTACAGAGAACTGAAAGAAGCGACCACTTTCCTGATTTAAGTACTTTTTGGCTTTTTTTATCTGCATTGTCCTCTCTGGCTTTCATTTAATAAGATACAACTGTTTTTTTGCTTTGCTGCTGTATTCTAAAGTATCTGCACTTAAAAGTAGTATTTTGGTCGACTCTGGTCGAATATTACTGTTTTTTTGATAATTTAATTGCTGAGGCTGCTCACTAAAGTGTGCTAGCCTGTGTTAATCATTTTTACTGTTTGCCTGACTGCATTTCTGTGTTCTTCTCTAAAAAAACAAAAACAAAAAAAAAAATACTCCTTGTTTTCCCGCCTTTGCTCGACTAGTTAAGACCAGTATACAGGCTTTGCTGTATTCTGGGCTGTGTGTAGTTCCTGTGATGGCCATTGCCTTACTTGGATAGAAGGAAGTTTCTGAGCTCACCAGTGGGAGTGGGGAGCCTTGAGCAGCCTATCTGTCCCTGGGGGAAGTGATCTCAGCACTTGAGCTGTAATTCATTGGTTGCCTTGGACCATTTCCAGCTCTTTTCAAGTTCCCTGTATAAAAATCCGCCTCAGGGCGTTTTTTTTGGCTATATACCCAAGCAGAGCTCCACGTGGTCCTGCAGAGGGGTCCTGGCTACAGAGAACTGAAAGAAGCGACCACTTTCCTGATTTAAGTACTTTTTGGCTTTTTTTATCTGCATTGTCCTCTCTGGCTTTCATTTAATAAGATACAACTGTTTTTTTGCTTTGCTGCTGTATTCTAAAGTATCTGCACTTAAAAGTAGTATTTTGGTCGACTCTGGTCGAATATTACTGTTTTTTTGATAATTTAATTGCTGAGGCTGCTCACTAAAGTGTGCTAGCCTGTGTTAATCGTTTTTACTGTTTGCCTGACTGCATTTCTGTGTTCTTCTCTAAAAAACAAAAACAAAAAAAAAATACTCCTTGTTTTCCCGCCTTTGCTCGACTAGTTAAGACCAGTATACAGGCTTTGCTGTATTCTGGGCTGTGTGTAGTTCCTGTGTTGGCCATTGCCTTACTTGGATAGAAGGAAGTTTCTGAGCTCACCAGTGGGAGTGGGGAGCCTTGAGCAGCCTATCTGTCCCTGGGGGAAGTGATCTCAGCACTTGAGCTGTAATTCATTGGTTGCCTTGGACCATTTCCAGCTCTTTTCAAGTTCCCTGTATAAAAATCCGCCTCAGGGCGTTTTGCTTTGCGGTCGGGCACCTAAGCGCAGCAGCGGTTATACAGGTGTAAACTATTCTATACAGGTTTTAACTTTTTTTGGCTCCGCCAAGTCTGCTCTTCAATTTTTCCCTTAGAAACTCTACCCAGTCTATCTAGCTGTATATATCAGCACTTGTTTTTCGGAACTTCTATCCTTAGCAAGCACTCATAAAAAAACCAAGCACTCTTACCCTAAAGTAAGCACTACAGGTATCCACTACCCCTGTGAATACCCACTTCCCTTAAAGGCACAACACTCCTTAAAATATTCTAGTATGTCGAGTGGTAGACCACTAGCATCCTCTCTTGTTCAGCTGGTTAATCTGGGAATCTTAAGACAATGTTACAATTGTCTCATGTACACAGACAACCCTCTCCTCCTTCCTACTAACACATATACTTGTGAGAGATGCAACTATATAGCCAGACTGGAGGCTGAACTCTCTCAATTCAGGACTGGCAAGACCAGTCAGGAAGAGATGGTACCCACACCCAAAGCAAAACCAGTCACACATATAACCACCACCAATGCAAACCAAACACATAAACACAAAGACATACTCGGAGGCTCTTGTAAAAACTTACCAAAACAACAGAGGCCTCCAAAGCAGACACCCAGAAATACACCCCACAAATCACAACACCTACAACACATACCTCAAGCAACAGGTGTGTCACATTCACAGCCCCTAAGGCAAAATACTATGCCAGAGACATTAGTAATAGGTGACTCTATAGTCAGACACACCGATGTTCCACTTACCAGGCTGAACAAGGAGAGGGTAACGGTGAGCTGCCTATCCGGGCTAGGATCCGCCACATTACACACGCACTCAGGTCACTCCAAAGCAAGTACAAATATGATTCAGTCATTGTCCATGCGGGTGTGAATGACCTGAGACGTACCTCCCTGGACTACATGAAAAGAGACATTGAGGAGCTCTCCGATTATGTAGCCCAGACTGGTATGACCCTGACCCTGAGCAGCATCCTGCCTTCGCCAAGAATGATGCCTCAGTACAAAGACAAAATGATCAGTTTTAACAATTGGCTTAATCACTGGTGTCATTCTAGGGGGATCCAATGTCTGTCAGCCTGGGATGATATGCTGGACAAGCCACGTTGCCTCGCAAGGGACGGCTTGCACCTGTCACCACTGGGCTTCCGGATACTGGCCAAGGCTCTTGCCACCCCATAGTGCCTTTTTAGGCAATGCTCAAAGGACAAATCAACCTCCATAAAAACAAAATGGAAAAAAATTAAGGGTAATGCTGCTCAATGCCAGAAGTCTAAATCTCAAGATGCAGGCACTCGAAGCACTTCTCAGTATGGAGAACATCGATGTCTGTGCAGTAACTGAAACCTGGTTCAAGGCTCCTGAGAGTACTCCAGCACTACCAGGCTATACCTCATATCATGCGTTTCGGCCTCAAGTTCCAGGCCGAACCACAAAGGGAGGGGGAGTGTCCATTTTCATAAAAGACACCTACACCTCTCGATTGGTGGCTGCTCATGAAACATCAGAAACCATACAAGTTTTACTCACCATAGGTAAAACTGCCATACAACTGGTCGCATGTTATAGAACACCCTCCCAATCCCAGGAATCCCATCAAGCATTCCTGAAAACACTGGAGGATATGAATGTCACACCAAACACCATCATATTGGGTGACTTCAATTACTAACATAGACTGGGCCCACTATTCTAGCCCTAACACCCTGGCCCAAAGATTCCTGGAATTCATAAACTCAAATGCTATGGAGCAACTGGTCACCTCTCCTACGAGGAGAGATAATATACTTGACCTGATTATCACAAACATGGGGTCCAAATGCTCTGCACCGGATATAAACCCCTCACTAGTAAGATCTGATCATAAACTGATCACGTTGGATGTACATATCCCACACCCACCCCAGAACAAAAGACCACAGTGAAAAACTTCTCAAAAGCTGACTTTGAGCTCCTTAAGTCGGAAATGATATCCTTTAAGCCTACTGGGTCAATGGAAACCACATCCCAAAATGCTGAATCCTTCACAAAAGCTTTCTATGGACATCTCCAGGAATGCATGGATCAGGCAATTCCAACTAAAACCAAGACCCTCTCCACCAAGGGAAAACGCCCGGTTTGGTGGACCCCGGCTATAAACAAACTGTACAACAAAAGAAGGAAGCTGCTGCAGGACAGAGCCAAATCCCACAAGGGAAAGGCTTCCCTGATCAGCACAAGTAAAAAACTACGCTCTCTCATAAAAACATCTAAAGCAAACTTTGAGAAAAAGATTGCCAAGGATACCAAAGACAATCACAAAGCCTTCTTCAATTATGTCAGAACCTTGGGAGGAAATTCTCAGATATGCTCTGAGCTGGTACACAATAACAAAAATTCACTGACCCTACTGACATTGCCAACATTCTGGCAGATAGGTTCAGTGCAAATTTCTCCCTCCCTCACCCCTAAAGATGAAGTAACTATCCCTGCTGAATGTAACCTACCTGTCATCACAGACACACAGGTGAAATCAGCACTCAACAAGGCAAAAAACACAGCATCTATGGGACCCGATGGTATCCCCGGTTGCGTGTTACGTGAACTGCAAGATGAACTAAACCCGCCCCTAAGAACTCTATTCAATCTTAGCCTCACTACAGGATATGTACCTGAACACTGGCGCACAGCAACAGTGGTCCCACTCCATAAAGGGGGAAATTCAACTGACCCAGGTAACTACCGCCCCATAAGTTTGACCAGCCTGATCTGTAAGGCTATGGAAAGGATCATCATGGAACTCATAAATGGCGACATTGGTGATCTGCAGACCCTTGATCCCACACAGTTCGGTTTTGTAAAAGGCAGATCCTGCCTCTTAAACCTGGTTGACTTCTTTGAGACAGTCACTAGTGCCATCGATGAGGGCAAGGCTGTCCACACTGCCTATTTGGACTTGGCTAAGGCCTTTGACACAATACCACACTCTGGCATCATTGACAAGCTCAGCAGCCTAAATGTAAATCCATATGTCACAAGATGGGTAGCAAATTGGCTAAAAACAGAACCCATAAGGTTAAAATTGCTGGAGCCATGTCAGACTCAAAACCCGTCACAAGTGGTGTCCCACAGGGCTCAGTCTTGGGTCCACTCCTATTCGGCATTTATTTTTCAGATGTGAAAGCAAACATGGAAGGATTATGGCTGACAAAGTTTGCAGATGACTGCAAACTGGGCCATAGTGGATTCACCTGCTGACACACACATCCTACAGAAAGGTCTCACTGAAACGGACAACTGGTGCCGGAATCATGGCCTCAAACTTAACGCCAAAATGTATAGTCATCCCTTTGGGAAAAACAAAGTACCCACAAACTATCACGTAGACAATAACCCACTGAATACAGAAGATGTAATCAGAGACCTGGGGACTCAAGTCGATAGTGACCTCTCCTTTGACAACCATGTTGCCAAAGTGGTCAGAAAGACTTTCTACCTAGCCCATCTCATCATGAAGGGATTCTCATCCAGATCAAAGGAGGTCATTGTACCTCTGTATTCCTCCCTCATCAGGCCCATGATCGAATATAATGCTCCATTTGGGATGTATCTCACCCGGCACATGCAGCAACTGGAAAGACCCCAGAAGTACCTCACCAAGAGGATCATAGGTCTAAAACAGGTGCCTTATCCAGCTAGATTAAAGAAACTCCAGCTCTATTCAGTAGCATACCGCCTGCTCAGAGGTGATTTGTGCCTAACATACAGGGCCATGTCCAACCAGGAATTGATGGACATGCTCCATCTCAAAAAATCCAAATCCACCAAAACCACACGAGCTAAAGATTTCAACCTCTGCACAAATATGAATAGGACATGCTGGAGGGATAG
Organism: Protopterus annectens; assembly: GCF_019279795.1. NCBI lineage: Eukaryota > Metazoa > Chordata > Ceratodontiformes > Protopteridae > Protopterus > Protopterus annectens. The sequence continues at coordinate 1,268,728,781 of NC_056747.1, forward strand.
ATTCATAACACAGAGGTTACCCATACTCTGGAACAAAATCCCAGTTCACGTGAGACAGAGCCCTTCATTGGCACTGTTCAAGAAAAATCTCGATGCATGGATGGGAGATCGCAAGTTTACCCCGGGAGTGACCTCAGTGTCACTACTAGACAGAGGTATAGTTTACTAAATAATGGGGTTCCACATGTGTCACTACTAGAGAGGCGCAACTACATAGTATGGGGTGGCGTAAAGCCACATCACTGTTGGCTAGGCTTGTAAATGCCCCCGGGCAGATAGCCTAGTACACTACTATGAAACTATGAAACTATGAAACATACTTACTAGGATATATATTTGTGAGGAAGGTTCATAGGTACTTACTAAGCTATTGATCAATGAGGAAGGCTCATAGGATCTTACCAGGCTATTGATCAGTGAGGAAGGTTCATATGTGCTTACTAGGCTATTGATCAGTCAGGAAGGTTTTTATGTACTAACTGGGCTATTGCTCAGTCAGGAAGGTTCACAGGTACTTACTAGGCTATTGATCAGTGAGGAAGGTTCATAGGTATTTACTAGGCTATTAATCAGTGAGGAAGGTTCATAGGTACTTACTTGGCTATTGATCAGTGAGGAATGTTCATCGGTACTTACTAGGCTACTGATCAGTGAGGAAGGTTCATAAGTACTTACTAGGCTATTAATCAGTCAGAAAGTTTCATAGGTACTTATTAGGCTATTGATCAGTGTGAAAGGTTCATAGGTACTTACTTGGCTATTGATCAGTCAGGAAGGTTCATAGGTACTTACTTACTAGGCTATTGATCAGTCTGGAAGGTTCATAGGTACTTAATAGGCTATTGATCAGTCAGGAAGGTTCATAGGTACGTACTAGGCTATAGATCAGTTAGGCAGGTTCATAGGTACTTACTAGGCTATTAGTCAGCCAGGAAGGTTCATATGTTCTTACTAGGCTATTGATCATTCAGGAAGCTTCATAGATACTTACTAGGCTATTGATTAGTTAGGAAGGTATATAGGTACTTACTAGGCTATTGATCAGTGAGAAAGGTTCACAGGTACTTACTAAGATATTGATCAGTCAGGAAGGTTCGTAGGTACTTAATAGGCTATTGAGTAGTTAGAAAGGTTCATAGGCACTTACTAGGCTATTGGTCAGTCAGGAAGGTTCATAGGTACATACTAGGCTATTGATCAGTCAGGAAGGTTCTTATATACTTACTAGGCTATTGATCAGTCAGGAAGGTTCATAGGTACTTATTATGCTATTGATCAGTCAGGAAGGTTCATAGGTACTTACTAGGCTCTTGATCAGTCAGGAAAGTTCATAGGTACTTACTAGGCTATTGATCAGTCAGAAAGGTTCAAAGGTACTTACTAGGCTCTTGATCAGTGAGGAAAGTTCATAGGTACTTACTACGCTCTTGATCAGTCAGGAATGTTCATAGCTACTTACTAGGCAATTCATCAGACAGGAAGGTTCATAGGTACTTACTAGAATATTGATCAGTCAGGAAGGTTCACAGGTACTTACTAGGCTATTGATCAGTCAGGAAGGTTCATAGGTACTTACTAGGTTATTGATCAGTCAGGAAAGTTCATAGGTACTTACTAGGCTGTTGATTAGTTAGGAAGGTTCATAGGTATTTACTAGCCTTTGTCTCACTCAGGAAGGTTAATAGGTAGTTGAGGGCCCATCTCTATATCGGAAGAATGCAACGTTCCTGTAATCACAGCTGCACAGGTAAAAAACACACTCTGCAAAGCCAGGAACACAGCATCCATGGGAACTGACAATATCCTACACTGATTTCTACACAAACTACAGAATGAACTGGCACCCTACCTAAGTACTATGTTCAATCATAGCCTCACCTCAGGCTTTGGTCCCACTGAATGGTGCACCATGACAGTTATCCCATTACACAAAGGGGGAGCCACGATGGACCCTGGGAACTACCACTCCATTAGCCTGAGGAGCCTTGTCTGCAAGGCCATGGAACGTATCATCATGGAACTCATAAACAAAGACATTGGTAATCTCCAAACTCTGGACCCTATCCAGTTTGAGTTTGTAAAAGGCAGATCATGTCTCCTAAACCTGATTGACTTCTTTGAAGCAGTCATCAAAGCCATAGATTCATAGGTTTATAGGTAGGTACTAGGCTATCGGCCCTGGGGCCTATACAAGCCCAGCCAAAAAGGTACCCTGGCTTTTGCCACCCAAGAAAATTATTTTCCTGTGCCACTGTCGAGAAGAGCCACAGAGGTGATCCCCCAGGTGAATTTCCTATTTCCCATCCAATCATCAAGATTTTTTTGAAGAGTGCTAATGAGAAGCTTTGTTTAATATAGATAGGTAGTTTATTCCAGAGTATGGGAAGTCTCTGGGACAGGAATCTATCCCTCCAGTATGTATGTTCTGTTTATTGTGGTGACAAGGGTTAGGTCCCTAGAGCGTGTAGCTCAGAGGGATAGAGATTTCTTTAAGTGGAGCATGTCAACAGCTCTGGGTTTGACATAGCTTTGTATGTTAGGCAGAGATCACCTCTGAGTAGGCGATATGTGACGGAGTACAGCTGGAGTTTTTTTAGACGGTCTGCGTAGGGCATCTGTTTGAGGCCATTAATCCTCTTTGTGAGGTATTTCTGCAGCCTTTCCAGTTGTTGTAGATGTCTTGTGAGGTACATACCAAAAGGGGCATTGTACTCTATAACAGGTCTAATGAGTGATGAGTAGAGGGGAACAATGACCTCTTTTTTTCTGTATGAGAAACCTTTTGTGATGAGGTGTGCCACAGAGAAGGATTTCCTGACTATTGTGGCGATGTGATTATCAAAGGAGAGATGAGGGTAAGGTGCTTCACACAGCTTATCTAAATCTTGCCAAGGCTTTCAACACCATCCCCCACTCTGGAATTATAGATAAGCTCACTAAGCTAGGTATAAATCCCTATGTCACAAGATGGGTTTCCAGCTGGCTCACGGACAGAACCCACACTGTGAAAGTAGCAGACTCCAAATCCGACTTCAGACCAGTGACAAGTGGAGTACCACAGGTTTCAGTCCTGGATCCTCTTCTGTTTGGTATCTACTTCTTTGTAGTACAGGCTGACACAAAAAGTCTTTGCCTAACAAAGTTTGCAGATGACTGTAAACTAGGAGCCATAATCGAAACTCCTAACGATGTGGACATACTACAAAAGGGCCTCACTTAGATAGATGCCTGGTGTCAAAGCCATGGCCTGAAGCTCAATGTCAAAAATTGTATTGTCATACCCTTTGGTAAAAACTCTGTACCCATGAACTACCACATAAGTGGTAGTCTACTTAATGCCGAAAGTTTGATAAGAGACCTTGGGACACAGGTGGACAGTAGTCTCTCCTTTGGTAATCACATCGCCAAAGTGGTCAGGAAATCCTTCTGCATGGCTCACCTCATCACAAAAGGTTTCTCATCCAGAAAAAAAGAGGTCATTGTTCCCCTCTATTCATCACTCATTAGACCCATTATAGAATGCAACAGCCCTTTTGGTATGTACCTCACATGACATCTACAACTGGAAAGGCCACAGAAATACCTCACAAAGAGGATTACTGACCTCAAACAGATGCCCTAAACAGACCGTCTCAAAAACTCCAGCTTTACTCCGTTGCATATTGTCTACTCAGAGGCGGTCTCTGCCTAACATACAAAGGTATGTCAAACCCAGAGCTGTTGGACATGCTCCACTTAAAGAAATCCCAATCCCTCCGAGCTACACGCTCTAGGGACCTAAACCTTGTCATCACAATAAACAGAACATGCTGGACGGATAGATTCCTGTCCCAGAGACTTCCCATACTCTGGAACAGACTACCTATCTATGTCAAACAGAGCTCCTCATTAGCACTCTTCAAGAAAAATCTTGATGATTGGATGAGAAATAGGAAATTCATCCCAGGGATCACTTCTGTGGCTCTGCTCAACAGGGGCACAGGAAAATAATTTACTTGAGTGGCGAAAGCCAGGGTACCTTTTTGGCTAGGCTTATATAGGCCCTAGGGCTAATAGCCTAGTACCTACCTATGAACCTATGAACTTACTAGGCTATTGATCAGTTAGGAAGGTTCTTAGATACTTACTAGGCTATTGATCAGTGAGGAAGGTCATCTGTACTTACTAAGCTATTGATCAGTGAGGAATGTTTATAGGTACTTACTAGGCTATTGACCAGTCAGAAAAGTTGATAGGTATTTAAAAGGCTATTGATCAGTGAGGAAGGTTCTTAGGTACTTACTAGGCTATTGATCAGTCAGGAAGGTTCATAGGTACTTACTAGGCTATTGATCAGTGAGGAAGGTTCATAGGTACTTACTAGACTTCTGATCAGTGAGGAAGGTTCATATATACTTACTAGGATATATATTTGTGAGGAAGGTTCATAGGTACTTACTAAGCTATTGATCAATGAGGAAGGCTCATAGGATCTTACCAGGCTATTGATCAGTGAGGAAGGTTCATATGTGCTTACTAGGCTATTGATCAGTCAGGAAGGTATTTATGTACTAACTAGGCTATTGCTCAGTCAGGAAGGTTCATAGGTACTTACTCGGCTATTGATCAGTGAGGAAGGTTCATAGGTACTTACTAAGCTATTGATCAGTCAGGAAGGTTCATAGGTACTTACTAAGCTATTGATCAGTCAGGAAGGTTCACAGGTACTTACTAGGCTATTGATCAGAGAGGAAGGTTCGTAGGTATTTACTAGGCTATTGATCAGTGAGGAAGGTTCATAGGTACTTACTAGGCTATTGATCAGTCAGGAAGGTTCATAGGTACTTACTAGGCTATTGATCAGTTAGGAAGGTTCATAGGTACTTACTAGGTATTGATCAGTGAGGAATGTTCATCGGTACTTACTAGGCTACTGATCAGTGAGGAAGCTTCATAAGTACTTACTAGGCTATTGATCAGTCAGAAAGTTTCATAGGTACTTATTAGGCTATTGATCAGTGTGAAAGGTTCATAGGTACTTACTTGGCTATTGATCAGTCAGGAAGGTTCATAGGTACTTACTTACTAGGCTATTGATCAGTCTGGAAGGTTCATAGGTACTTAATAGGCTATTGATCAGTCAGGAAGGTTCATAGGTACGTACTAGGCTATAGATCAGTTAGGCAGGTTCATAGGTACTTACTAGGCTATTAGTCAGCCAGGAAGGTTCATATGTTCTTACTAGGCTATTGATCAGTCAGGAAGCTTCATAGATACTTACTAGGCTATTGATTAGTTAGAAAGGTATATAGGTACTTACTAGGCTATTGATCAGTGAGAAAGGTTCACAGGTACTTACTAAGATATTGATCAGTCAGGAAGGTTCGTAGGTACTTAATAGGCTATTGATTAGTTAGAAAGGTTCATAGGCACTTACTAGGCTATTGGTCAGTCAGGAAGGTTCATAGGTACATACTAGGCTATTGATCAGTCAGGAAGGTTCTTATATACTTACTAGGCTATTGATCAGTCAGGAATGTTCATAGGTACTTACTAGGCTGTTGATCAGTCAGGAAGGTTCATAGGTACTTATTATGCTATTGATCAGTCAGGAAGGCTCATAGGTACTTACTAGGCTATTGTTCAGTCAGTAAGGTTCATAGGTACTTACTGGGCTATTGATCAGTGAGGAAGGTTCATAGATACTTACTAGGCTGTTGATCAATCAGGAAGATTCATAGGTACTTGCTAGGCAATTGATCAGTGAGGTAGGTTCATAGGTTCTTAGTAGGCTATTGATCAGTCAGGAAGGTTCATAGGCACTTGCTAGGCTATTGATCGTTCAGAAAGGTTCATATGTACTTACTAGGCTATTAATCAGTCAGGAAGGTTTATACACACTTACTAGGCTATTGATCAGTGAGGAGGGTTCATTGGTACTTACTAGGCTATTTATTAGTCAGGAAAGTTCATAGGTACTTACTTACTAGGTTATTGATCAGTCTGGAAGGTTCATAGGTACTTAATAGGCTATTGATCAGTCAGGAAGGTTCATAGGTACGTACTAGGCTATAGATCAGTTAGGCAGGTTCATAGGTACTTACTAGGCTATTAGTCAGCCAGGAAGGTTCATATGTTCTTACTAGGCTATTGATCAGTCAAGAAGGTTCAAAGGTACTTACTAGGCTATTGATCAGTCAGAAAGTTTCATAGGTACTTATTAGGCTATTGATCAGTGTGAAAGGTTCATAGGTACTTACTTGGCTATTGATCAGTCAGGAAGGTTCATAGGTACTTACTAGGCTATTGATCAGTCAGGAAGGTTCATAGGTACTTACTTACTAGGCTATTGATCAGTCTGGAAGGTTCATAGATACTTACTAGGCTATTGATTAGTTAGGAAGGTATATAGGTACTTACTAGGCTATTGATCAGTGAGAAAGGTTCACAGGTACTTACTAAGATATTGATCAGTCAGGAAGGTTCGTAGGTACTTAATAGGCTATTGGTTAGTTAGGAAGGTTCATAGGCACTTACTAGGCTATTGGTCAGTCAGGAAGGTTCATAGGTACATACTAGGCTATTGATCAATCAGGAAGGTTGTTATATACTTACTAGGCTATTGTTCCATCAGGAAGGTTCATAGTTACTTACTAGGCTATTGATCAATCAGGAAGATTCATAGGTACTTGCTAGGCTATTGATCAGTGAGGTAGGTTCATAGGTTCTTAGTAGGCTATTGATCAGTCAGGAAGGTTCATAGGCACTTGCTAGGCTATTGATTGGTCAGAAAGGTTCATATGCACTTACTAGGCTATTAATCAGTCAGGAAGGTTTATACACACTTACTAGGCTATTGATCAGTGAGGAGGGTTCATTGGTACTTACTAGGCTATTTATTAGTCAGGAAAGTTCATAGGTACTTAATAGGCTATTGATCAGTTAGGAAATTTTATAGGTACATACTGGTCTATTGATCAGTCAGGAAGGTTCACAGGCACTTACTAGGCTATTAATCAGTCAGGAAGGTTCATCGGCACTTACTAGGCTATTGGTCAGTGAGGAAGGTTCATACGTACTTACTAGGCTATTGATTAGTGAGGAAGGTTCAGAGGTACTTACTAGGCTATTGATCAGTGTGAAAGGTTCATAGGTATTTACTAGACTATTGATCAGTCAGGAATGTTCATAGGTACTTACTAGGCTATTGATCAGTCAGGAAGGTTCATAGGTACTTACTATGCCATTGATCATTCAGGAAGGTTCATAGGTACTTACTAGGCTATTGTTAAGTCGGGAAGGTTCATAGGTACTTACTAGGCTATTGAACAGTGAGGAAGGCTCATAGATACTTACTAGGCTATTGATCAGTGAGGAAGGTTCATAGGTACTTACTAGACTATTGATCAATCAGGAATGTTCACAGGTACTTACTAGGCTATTGATCAGTCAGGAAGGCTCATAGGTACTTACTAGGCTATTGATTAGTCAGGAAGGTTCAGAGATACTTACTAGGCTACTGATCAGTGAGGAAGTTTCATAGGTACTTACTAGGCTATTGATCAGTGTGGAAGGTTCATAGGTACTTACTAGGCTATTGATCAGTGATGAAGGTCCATAGGTATTTACTAGGCTATTGATCAGTGAAGAAGGTTATTAGGTACTTTCTAGGCTATTGATCAGTGAGGAAGGTTCATAGATACTTACTAGGCTATAGATCAGTGAGGATGGTTCCTAGGTACGTACTAGGCTGTTGATCAGTGAGGAACGTTCATAGGTACTTACTAGGCTATTGATGAGTGACGAAGGCTCATAGGTACGTACTAGGCTACTGATCAGTCAGGAAGGCTTGTAGGTACTTACTATGCTACTGATCAGTCGGGAAGGTTAATAGGTACTTACTAGGCTATTGATCAGTTAGGAAGGTTCACAGGTACATACTAGGCTATTGATCCGTCAGGAAGGTTCATTGGTACTTCCCAGGATATTGATCAGTCAGGAAGATTCGTAGCTACTTACTAGGCAAGTAATCAGTGAGGAAGGTTCATAGGCCCTTACTAGGCTATGGATCAGTCAGGAAGGTTCCTAGATACTTATTAGGCTATTGATCAGCGAAGAAGGTTCATAGGTTTTCACTAGGCTATTGATCAGTCAGGAATGTTCATAGGTACTTACTAGGCTATTGATCAGTCAGGAATGTTCATAGGTACTTAGTAGGCTATTAATCGGTCAAGAAGGTTCATCGGCACTTACTAGGCTATTGGTCAGTGAGGAAGGTTCATACATACTTACTAGGCTATTGATTAGTGAGGAAGGTTCAGAGGTACTTACTAGGCTATTGATCAGTGTGAAAGGTTCATAGGTACTTTCTAGACTTTTGATCAGTCAGGAATGTTCATAGGTACTTACTAGGCTATTGATCAGTCAGGAAGGTTCATAGGTACTTACTATGCTATTGATCAGTCAGGAAGGTTCATAGGTACTTACTAGGCTATTGTTAAGTCAGGACGGTTCATAGGTACTTACTAGGCTATTGAACAGTGAGGAAGGCTCATAGATACTTACTAGGCTATTGATCAGTGAGGAAGGTTCATAGGTACTTACTAGACTATTGATCAGTCAGGAATGTTCACAGGTACTTACTAGGCTATTGATCAGTCAGGAAGGCTCATAGGTACTTACTAGGCTATTGATTAGTCAGGAAAGTTCAGAGATACTTACTAGGCTATTGATCAGTGAGGAGGGTTCATAGGTACTTGCTAGGCTATTGAACTGTAAGGAAGGTTCATAGGTACTTACTAGGCTACTGATCACTCAGGAAGGTTTATAGTTACTAACTAGGCTACTAATCAGTCAGGAAGGTTCATAGGTACTTACTAGGCTATTGGTCAGTCAGGAAGATTCATATATACTTACAAGGCTATTGATCAGTCAGGAAGGTTCATATGTACTTACTAGGGTATTGATCAGTGAGGAAGGTTCAAATGTACTTACTAGGTTATTGATAAGTCTTGAATGTTCAAAGGTACTTACTAGGCTATTGATGAGTGAGGATGTTTCACAGGTAGTTACTAGGCTATATCAGTGAGGAAGGTTCATAGGTACTTACTAGCCTATTGATCAGTGAGGAAAATTCATAGATCCTTACTAGGCTATTGATCAGTGAGGAAGGTTCATAGGTACTTACTAGGCTATTGATCAGTCAGGAAGGTTCACAGGTACTTAATAGACTATTGATCAGTCAGGAAGGTTCATAGGTACTTACTAGGATATTGATCCGTCAGGAAGATTCATATATACTTACTAGGCTATTGATCAGTCAGGAAGGTTCATATGTACTCACTAGGGTATTGATCAGTGAGGAAGGTTCAAACATACTTACTAGGCTATTGATTAGTCTTGAATGTTCATAGGTACTTACTAGGCTATTGATGAGTGAGGAAGTTTCATAGGTAGTTACTAGGCTATTGATCAGTGAGGAAGGTTCTTAGGTACTTACTAGGCTACTGATCAGTCAGGAAGGTTCATAAGTACTTACTAGGCTATTGATCAGTGAGGAAGGTTCATAGGTACTTACTAGACTTCTGATCAGTGAGGAAGGTTCATACATACTTACTAGGATATATATTTGTGAGAAAGGTTCATAGGTACTTACTAAGCTATTGATCAATGAGGAAGGCTCATAGGATCTTACCAGGCTATTGATCAGTGAGGAAGGTTCATATGTGCTTACTTGGCTATTGATCAGTCAGGAAGGTTTTTATGTACTAACTAGGCTATTGCTCAGTCAGGAAGGTTCATAGGTACTTACTCGGCTATTGATCAGTGAGAAAGGTTCATAGGTACTTACTAGGCTATTGATCAGTCAGGAAGGTTCATAGGTACTTACTAAGCTATTGATCAGTGAGGAAGGTTCGTAGGTATTTACTAGGCTATTGATCAGTGAGGAAGGTTCATAGGTACTTACTAGGCTATTGATCAGTCAGGAAGGTTCATAGGTACTTACTAGGCTATTGATCAGTTAGGAAGGTTCATAGGTACTTACTAGGTATTGATCAGTGAGGAATGTTCATCTGTACTTACTAGGCTACTGATCAGTGAGGAAGGTTCATAAGTACTTACTAGGCTATTGATCAGTCAGAAAGTTTCATAGGTACTTATTAGGCTATTGATCAGTGTGAAAGGTTCATAGGTACTTACTTGGCTATTGATCAGTCAGGAAGATTCATAGGTACTTACTTACTAGGCTATTGATCAGTCTGGAAGGTTCATAGGTACTTAATTGGCCATTGATCAGTCAGGAAGGTTCATAGGTACGTACTAGGCTATAGATCAGTTAGCCAGGTTCATAGGTACTTACTAGGCTATTAGTCAGCCAGGAAGGTTCATATGTTCTTACTAGGCTATTGATCAGTCAGGAAGCTTCATAGATACTTACTAGGCTATTGATTAGTTAGGAAGGTATATAGGTACTTACTAGGCTATTGATCAGAGAGAAAGGTTCACAGGTACTTACTAAGATATTGATCAGTCAGGAAGGTTCGTAGGTACTTAATAGGCTATTGATTAGTTAGAAAGGTTCATAGGCACTTACTAGGCTATTGGTCAGTCAGGAAGGTTCATAGGTACATACTAGGCTATTGATCAGTCAGGAAGGTTCTTATATACTTACTAGGCTATTGATCAGTCAGGAATGTTCATAGGTACTTACTAGGCTGTTGATCAGTCAGGAAGGTTCATAGGTACTTATTATGCTATTGATCAGTCAGGAAGGTTCATAGGTACTTACTAGGCTATTGTTCAGTCAGGAAGGTTCATAGGTACTTACTGGGCTATTGATCAGTGAGGAAGGTTCATAGAAACTTACTAGGCTGTTGATCAATCAGGAAGATTCATAGGTACTTGCTAGGCTATTGATCAGTGAGGTAGGTTCATAGGTTCTTAGTAGGCTATTGATCAGTCAGGAAGGTTCATAGGCACTTGCTAGGCTATTGATCGTTCAGAAAGGTTCATATGTACTTACTAGGCAATTAATTGGTCAGGAAGGTTTATACACACTTACTAGGCTATTGATCAGTGAGGAGGGTTCATTGGTACTTACTAGGCTATTTATTAGTCAGGAAAGTTCATAGGTACTTACTTACTTACTAGGTTATTGATCACTCTGGAAGGTTCATAGGTACTTAATAGGCTATTGATCAGTCAGGAAGGTTCATATGTACGTACTAGGCTATAGATCAGTTGGGCAGGTTCATAGGTACTTCCTAGGCTATTAGTCAGCCAGGAAGTTTCATATGTTTTTACTAGGCTATTGATCAGTCAAGAAGGTTCATAGGTACTTACTTGGTTATTGATCAGTCAGAAAGTTTCATATGTACTTATTAGGCTATTGATCAGTGTGAAAGGTTCATAGGTACTTACTTGGCTATTGATCAGTCAGGAAGGTTCATAGGTACTTACTAGGCTATTGATCAGTCAGGAAGGTTCATAGGTACTTACTTACTAGGCTATTGATCAGTCTGGAAGGTTCACAGGTACTTAATAGGCTATTGATCAGTCAGGAAGGTTCATAGGTATGTAGTAGGCTATAGATCAGTTAGGCAGGTTCATAGGCACTTACTAGGCTATTAGTCAGCCAGGAAGGTTCATATGTTCTTACTAGGCTATTGATCAGTCAGGAAGGTTCATAGGTACTTACTAGGCTATTGATTAGTTAGGAAGGTATATAGGTACTTACTAGGCTATTGATCAGTGAGAAATGTTCACAGGTACTTACTAAGATATTGATCAGTCAGGAAGGTTCGTAGGTACTTAATAGGCTATTGGTTAGTTAGGAAGGTTCATAGGCACTTACTAGGCTATTGGTCAGTCAGGAAGGTTCATAGGTACATACTAGGCTAGTGATCAGTCAGGAAGGTTGTTATATACTTACTAGGCTATTGTTCCATCAGGAAGGTTCATAGTTACTTACTAGGCTATTGATCAATCAGGAAGATTCATAGGTACTTGCTAGGCTATTGATCAGTGAGGTAGGTTCATAGGTTCTTAGTAGGCTATTGATCAGTCAGGAAGGTTCATAGGCACTTGCTAGGCTATTGATTGGTCAGAAAGGTTCATATGTACTTACTAGGCTATTAATCAGTCAGGAAGGTTTATACACACTTACTAGGCTATTGATCAGTGAGGAGGGTTCATTGGTACTTACTAGGCTATTTATTAGTCAGGAAAGTTCATAGGTACTTAATAGGCTATTGATCAGTTAGGAAGTTTTATAGGTACATACCGGTCTATTGATCAGTCAGGAAGGTTCATAGGCATTTACTAGGCTATTAATCAGTCAGGAAGGTTCATCGGCACTTACTAGGCTATTGGTCAGTGAAGAAGGTTCATACGTACTTACTAGGCTATTGATTAGTGAGGAAGGTTCAGATGTACTTACTAGGCTATTGATCAGTGTGAAAGGTTCATAGGTACTTACTAGACTATTGATCAGTCAGGAATGTTCATAGGTACTTACTAGGCTATTGATCAGTCAGGAAGGTTCATAGGTACTTACTATGCCATTGATCAGTCAGGAAGGTTCATAGGTACTTACTAGGCTATTGTTAAGTCAGGAAGATTCATAGGTACTTACTAGGCTATTGAACAGTGAAGAAGGCTCATAGATACTTACTAGGCTATTGATCAGTGAGGAAGGTTCATAGGTACTTACTAGACTATTGATCAATCAGGAATGTTCACAGGTACTTACTAGGCTATTGATCAGTCAGGAAGGCTCATAGGTACTTACTAGGCTATTGATTAGTCAGGAAGGTTCAGAGATACTTACTAGGCTATTGATCAGTGAGGAAGATTCATAGGTACTTACTAGGCTATTGATCAGTGTGGAAGGTTCATAGATGCTTACTAGGCTATTGATCAGTGATGAAGGTCCATAGGTATTTACTAGGCTATTGATCAGTGAGGAAGGTTAATAGGTACTTTCTAGGCTATTGATCAGTGAGGAAGGTTCATAGATACTTACTAGGCTATAGATCAGTGAGGAAGGTTCCTAGGTACTTACTAGGCTATTGATCAGTGAGGAACGTTCATAGGTACTTACTAGGCTATTGATGAGTGAGGAAGGTTCATAGGTACGTACTAGGCTACTGATCAGGCAGGAAGGCTCGTAGGTACTTACTATGCTACTGATCAGTCGGGAAGGTTAATAGGTACTTACTAGGCTATTGATCATTTACGAAGGTTCACAGGTACATACTAGGCTATTGATCCGTCAGGAAGGTTCATTGGTACTTCCCAGGATATTGATCAGTCAGGAAGATTCATAGCTACTTACTAGGCAATTAATCAGTGAGGAAGGTTCATAGGCCCTTACTAGGCTATGGATCAGTCAGGAAGCTTCCTAGGTACTTATTAGGCTATTGATCAGCGAAGAAGGTTCATAGGTTTTTACTAGGCTATTGATCAGTCAGGAATGTTCATAGGTACTTACTAGGCTATTGATCAGTCAGGAATGTTCATAGGTACTTAGTAGGCTATTAATCAGTCAAGAAGGTTCATCGGCACTTACTAGGCTATTGGTCAGTGAGGAAGGTTCATACATACTTACTAGGCTATTGATTAGTGAGGAAGGTTCAGAGGTACTTACTAGGCTATTTATCAGTGTGAAAGGTTCATAGGTACTTTCTAGACTTTTGATCAGTCAGGAATGTTCATAGGTACTTACTAGGCTATTGATCAGTCAGGAAGGTTCATAGGTACTTACTATGCTATTGATCAGTCAGGAAGGTTCATAGGTACTTACTAGGCTATTGTTAAGTCAGGACGGTTCATAGGTACTTACTAGGCTATTGAACAGTGAGGAAGGCTCATAGATACTTACTAGGCTATTGATCAGTGAGGAAGGTTCATAGTACTTACTAGACTATTGATCAGTCAGGAATGTTCACAGGTACTTACTAGGCTATTGATCAGTCAGGAAGGCTCATAGGTACTTACTAGGCTATTGATTAGTCAGGAAAGTTCAGAGATACTTACTAGGCTATTGATCAGTGAGGAGGGTTCATAGGTACTTGCTAGGCTATTGAACTGTAAGGAAGGTTCATAGGTACTTACTAGGCTACTGATCACTCAAGAAGGTTTATAGGTACTAACTAGGCTACTAATCAGTCAGGAAGGTTCATAGGTACTTACTAGGCTATTGGTCAGTCAGGAAGATTCATATATACTTACTAGGCTATTGATCAGTCAGGAAGGTTCATATGTACTTACTAGGGTATTGATCAGTGAGGAAGGTTCAAATGTACTTACTAGGTTATTGATAAGTCTTGAATGTTCAAAGGTACTTACTAGGCTATTGAAGAGTGAGGAAGTTTCACAGGTAGTTACTAGGCTATATCAGTGAGGAAGGTTCATAGGTACTTACTAGCCTATTGATCAGTGAGGAAAATTCATAGATCCTTACTAGGCTATTGATCAGTGAGGAAGGTTCATAGGTACTTACTAGGCTATTGATCAGTCAGGAAGGTTCACAGGTACTTAATAGACTATTGATCAGTCAGGAAGGTTCATAGGTACTTACTAGGATATTGATCCGTCAGGAAGATTCATATATACTTACTAGGCTATTGATCAGTCAGGAAGGTTCATATGTACTCACTAGGGTATTGATCAGTGAGGAAGGTTCAAACGTACTTACTAGGCTATTGATTAGTCTTGAATGTTCATAGGTACTTACTAGGCTATTGATGAGTGAGGAAGTTTCATAGGTAGTTACTAGGCTATTGATCAGTGAGGAAGGTTCTTAGGTACTTACTAGGCTACTGATCAGTCAGGAAGGTTCATAAGTACTTACTAGGCTATTGATCAGTGAGGAAGGTTCATAGGTACTTACTAGACTTCTGATCAGTGAGGAAGGTTCATACATACTTACTAGGATATATATTTGTGAGAAAGGTTCATAGGTACTTACTAAGCTATTGATCAATGAGGAAGGCTCATAGGATCTTACCAGGCTATTGATCAGTGAGGAAGGTTCATATGTGCTTACTTGGCTATTGATCAGTCAGGAAGGTTTTATGTACTAACTAGGCTATTGCTCAGTCAGGAAGGTTCATAGGTACTTACTCGGCTATTGATCAGTGAGGAAAGTTCATAGGTACTTACTAGGCTATTGATCAGTCAGGAAGGTTCATAGGTACTTACTAAGCTATTGATCAGTGAGGAAGGTTCGTAGGTATTTACTAGGCTATTGATCAGTGAGGCTATTGATCAGTGAGGAAGGTTCAGAGGTATTTACTAGGCTATTGATCAGTGAGGAAGGTTCATAGGTACTTACTAGGCTATTGATCAGTCAGGAAGGTTCATAGGTACTTACTAGGCTATTGATCAGTTAGGAAGGTTCATAGGTACTTACTAGGTATTGATCAGTGAGGAATGTTCATCTGTACTTACTAGGCTACTGATCAGTGAGGAAGGTTCATAAGTACTTACTAGGCTATTGATCAGTCAGAAAGTTTCATAGGTACTTATTAGGCTATTGATCAGTGTGAAAGGTTCATAGGTACTTACTTGGCTATTGATCAGTCAGGAAGGTTCATAGGTACTTACTTACTAGGCTATTGATCAGTCTGGAAGGTTCATAGGTACTTAATTGGCCATTGATCAGTCAGGAAGGTTCATAGGTGCGCACTAGGCTATAGATCAGTTAGCCAGGTTCTTAGGTACTTACTAGGCTATTAGTCAGCCAGGAAGGTTCATATGTTCTTATTAGGCTATTGATCAGTCAGGAAGCTTCATAGATACTTACTAGGCTATTGATTAGTTAGGAAGGTATATAGGTACTTACTAGGCTATTGATCAGTGAGAAAGGTTCACAGGTACTTACTAAGATATTGATCAGTCAGGAAGGTACATAGGTACTTAATAGGCTATTGATTAGCTAGAAAGGTTCATAGGCACTTACTAGGCTATTGGTCAGTCAGGAAGGTTCATAGGTACATACTAGGCTATTGATCAGTCAGGAAGGTTCTTATATACTTACTAGGCTATTGATCAGTCAGGAATGTTCATAGGTACTTACTAGGCTATTGATTAGTCAGGAATGTTCATAGGTACTTAGTAGGCTATTAATCAGTCAAGAAGGTTCATCGGCACTTACTAGGCTATTGGTCAGTGAGGAAGGTTCATACATACTTACTAGGCTATTGATTAGTGAGGAAGGTTCAGAGGTACTTACTAGGCTATTTATCAGTGTGAAAGGTTCATAGGTACTTTCTAGACTTTTGATCAGTCAGGAATGTTCATAGGTACTTACTAGGCTATTGATCAGTCAGGAAGGTTCATAGGTACTTACTATGCTATTGATCAGTCAGGAAGGTTCATAGGTACTTACTAGGCTATTGTTAAGTCAGGACGGTTCATAGGTACTTACTAGGCTATTGAACAGTGAGGAAGGCTCATAGATACTTACTAGGCTATTGATCAGTGAGGAAGGTTCATAGTACTTACTAGACTATTGATCAGTCAGGAATGTTCACAGGTACTTACTAGGCTATTGATCAGTCAGGAAGGCTCATAGGTACTTACTAGGCTATTGATTAGTCAGGAAAGTTCAGAGATACTTACTAGGCTATTGATCAGTGAGGAGGGTTCATAGGTACTTGCTAGGCTATTGAACTGTAAGGAAGGTTCATAGGTACTTACTAGGCTACTGATCACTCAGGAAGGTTTATAGGTACTAACTAGGCTACTAATCAGTCAGGAAGGTTCATAGGTACTTACTAGGCTATTGGTCAGTCAGGAAGATTCATATATAATTACTAGGCTATTGATCAGTCAGGAAGGTTCATATGTACTTACTAGGGTATTGATCAGTGAGGAAGGTTCAAATGTACTTACTAGGTTATTGATAAGTCTTGAATGTTCAAAGGTACTTACTAGGCTATTGAAGAGTGAGGAAGTTTCACAGGTAGTTACTAGGCTATATCAGTGAGGAAGGTTCATAGGTACTTACTAGCCTATTGATCAGTGAGGAAAATTCATAGATCCTTACTAGGCTATTGATCAGTGAGGAAGGTTCATAGGTACTTACTAGGCTATTGATCAGTCAGGAAGGTTCACAGGTACTTAATAGACTATTGATCAGTCAGGAAGGTTCATAGGTACTTACTAGGATATTGATCCGTCAGGAAGATTCATATATACTTACTAGGCTATTGATCAGTCAGGAAGGTTCATATGTACTCACTAGGGTATTGATCAGTGAGGAAGGTTCAAACGTACTTACTAGGCTATTGATTAGTCTTGAATGTTCATAGGTACTTACTAGGCTTTTGATGAGTGAGGAAGTTTCATAGGTAGTTACTAGGCTATTGATCAGTGAGGAAGGTTCTTAGGTACTTACTAGGCTACTGATCAGTCAGGAAGGTTCATAAGTACTTACTAGGCTATTGATCAGTGAGGAAGGTTCATAGGTACTTACTAGACTTCTGATCAGTGAGGAAGGTTCATACATACTTACTAGGATATATATTTGTGAGAAAGGTTCATAGGTACTTACTAAGCTATTGATCAATGAGGAAGGCTCATAGGATCTTACCAGGCTATTGATCAGTGAGGAAGGTTCATATGTGCTTACTTGGCTATTGATCAGTCAGGAAGGTTTTTATGTACTAACTAGGCTATTGCTCAGTCAGGAAGGTTCATAGGTACTTACTCGGCTATTGATCAGTGAGGAAAGTTCATAGGTACTTACTAGGCTATTGATCAGTCAGGAAGGTTCATAGGTACTTACTAAGCTATTGATCAGTGAGGAAGGTTCGTAGGTATTTACTAGGCTATTGATCAGTGAGGAAGGTTCATAGGTACTTACTAGGCTATTGATCAGTCAGGAAGGTTCATAGGTACTTACTAGGCTATTGATCAGTTAGGAAGGTTCATAGGTACTTACTAGGTATTGATCAGTGAGGAATGTTCATCTGTACTTACTAGGCTACTGATCAGTGAGGAAGGTTCATAAGTACTTACTAGGCTATTGATCAGTCAGAAAGTTTCATAGGTACTTATTAGGCTATTGATCAGTGTGAAAGGTTCATAGGTACTTACTTGGCTATTGATCAGTCAGGAAGGTTCATAGGTACTTACTTACTAGGCTATTGATCAGTCTGGAAGGTTCATAGGTACTTAATTGGCCATTGATCAGTCAGGAAGGTTCATAGGTACGTACTAGGCTATAGATCAGTTAGCCAGGTTCTTAGGTACTTACTAGGCTATTAGTCAGCCAGGAAGGTTCATATGTTCTTATTAGGCTATTGATCAGTCAGGAAGCTTCATAGATACTTACTAGGCTATTGATTAGTTAGGAAGGTATATAGGTACTTACTAGGCTATTGATCAGTGAGAAAGGTTCACAGGTACTTACTAAGATATTGATCAGTCAGGAAGGTACATAGGTACTTAATAGGCTATTGATTAGCTAGAAAGGTTCATAGGCACTTACTAGGCTATTGGTCAGTCAGGAAGGTTCATAGGTACATACTAGGCTATTGATCAGTCAGGAAGGTTCTTATATACTTACTAGGCTATTGATCAGTCAGGAATGTTCATAGGTACTTACTAGGCTGTTGATCAGTCAGGAAGGTTCATAGGTACTTATTATGCTATTGATCAGTCAGGAAGGTTCATAGGTACTTACTAGGCTATTGTTCAGTCAGGAAGGTTCATAGGTACTTACTGGGCTATTGATCAGTGAGGAAGGTTCATAGATACTTACTAGGCTGTTGATCAATCAGGAAGATTCATAGGTACTTGCTAGGCTATTGATCAGTGAGGTAGGTTCATAGGTTCTTAGTAGGCTATTGATCAGTCAGGAAGGTTCATAGGCACTTGCTAGGCTATTGATCATTCAGAAAGGTTCATATGTACTTACTAGGCAATTAATTGGTCAGGAAGGTTTATACACACTTACTAGGCTATTGATCAGTGAGGAGGGTTCATTGGTACTTACTAGGCTATTTATTAGTCAGGAAAGTTCATAGGTACTTACTTACTTACTAGGTTATTGATCACTCTGGAAGGTTCATAGGTACTTAATAGGCTATTGATCAGTCAGGAAGGTTCATAGGTACGTACTAGGCTATAGATCAGTTGGGCAGGTTCATAGGTACTTCCTAGGCTATTAGTCAGCCAGGAAGTTTCATATGTTTTTACTAGGCTATTGATCAGTCAAGAAGGTTCATAGGTACTTACTTGGTTATTGATCAGTCAGAAAGTTTCATAGGTACTTATTAGGCTATTGATCAGTGTGAAAGGTTCATAGGTACTTACTTGGCTATTGATCAGTCAGGAAGGTTCATAGGTACTTACTAGGCTATTGATCAGTCAGGAAGGTTCATAGGTACTTACTTACTAGGCTATTGATCAGTCTGGAAGGTTCATAGGTACTTAATAGGCTATTGATCAGTCAGGAAGGTTCATAGGTATGTAGTAGGCTATAGATCAGTTAGGCAGGTTCATAGGCACTTACTAGGCTATTAGTCAGCCAGGAAGGTTCATATGTTCTTACTAGGCTATTGATCAGTCAGGAAGGTTCATAGGTACTTACTAGGCTATTGATTAGTTAGGAAGGTATATAGGTACTTACTAGGCTATTGATCAGTGAGAAATGTTCACAGGTACTTACTAAGATATTGATCAGTCAGGAAGGTTCGTAGGTACTTAATAGGCTATTGATTAGTTAGGAAGGTTCATAGGCACTTACTAGGCTATTGGTCAGTCAGGACGGTTCATAGGTACATACTAGGCTAGTGATCAGTCAGGAAGGTTGTTATATACTTACTAGGCTATTGTTCCATCAGGAAGGTTCATAGTTACTTACTAGGCTATTGATCAATCAGGAATATTCATAGGTACTTGCTAGGCTATTAATCAGTGAGGTAGGTTCATAGGTTCTTAGTAGGCTATTGATCAGTCAGGAAGGTTCATAGGCACTTGCTAGGCTATTGATTGGTCAGAAAGGTTCATATGTACTTACTAGGCTATTAATCAGTCAGGAAGGTTTATACACACTTACTAGGCTATTGATCAGTGAGGAGGGTTCATTGGTACTTACTAGGCTATTTATTAGTCAGGAAAGTTCATAGGTACTTAATAGGCTATTGATCAGTTAGGAAGTTTTATAGGTACATACTGGTCTATTGATCAGTCAGGAAGGTTCATAGGCATTTACTAGGCTATTAATCAGTCAGGAAGGTTCATCGGCACTTACTAGGCAATTGGTCAGTGAGGAAGGTTCATACGTACTTACTAGGCTATTGATTAGTGAGGAAGGTTCAGATGTACTTACTAGGCTATTGATCAGTGTGAAAGGTTCATAGGTACTTACTAGACTATTGATCAGTCAGGAATGTTCATAGGTACTTACTAGGCTATTGATCAGTCAGGAAGGTTCATAGGTACTTACTATGCTATTGATCAGTCAGGAAGGTTCATAGGTACTTACTAGGCTATTGTTAAGTCAGGAAGATTCATAGGTACTTACTAGGCTATTGAACAGTGAAGAAGGCTCATAGATACTTACTAGGCTATTGATCAGTGAGGAAGGTTCATAGGTACTTACTAGACTATTGATCAATCAGGAATGTTCACAGGTACTTACTAGGCTATTGATCAGTCAGGAAGGCTCATAGGTACTTACTAGGCTATTGATTAGTCAGGAAGGTTCAGAGATACTTACTAGGCTATTGATCAGTGAGGAAGGTTCATAGGTACTTACTAGGCTATTGATCAGTGTGGAAGGTTCATAGATGCTTACTAGGCTATTGATCAGTGATGAAGGTCCATAGGTATTTACTAGGCTATTGATCAGTGAGGAAGGTTAATAGGTACTTTCTAGGCTATTGATCAGTGAGGAAGGTTCATAGATACTTACTAGGCTATAGATCAGTGAGGAAGGTTCCTAGGTACTTACTAGGCTATTGATCAGTGAGGAACGTTCATAGGTACTTACTAGGCTATTGATGAGTGAGGAAGGTTCATAGGTACGTACTAGGCTACTGATCAGGCAGGAAGGCTCGTAGGTACTTACTATGCTACTGATCAGTCGGGAAGGTTAATAGGTACTTACTAGGCTATTGATCATTTACGAAGGTTCACAGGTACATACTAGGCTATTGATCCGTCAGGAAGGTTCATTGGTACTTCCCAGGATATTGATCAGTCAGGAAGATTCATAGCTACTTACTAGGCAATTAATCAGTGAGGAAGGTTCATAGGCCCTTACTAGGCTATGGATCAGTCAGGAAGCTTCCTAGGTACTTATTAGGCTATTGATCAGCGAAGAAGGTTCATAGGTTTTTACTAGGCTATTGATCAGTCAGGAATGTTCATAGGTACTTACTAGGCTATTGATCAGTCAGGAATGTTCATAGGTACTTACTAGGCTGTTGATCAGTGAGGAAGGTTCATAGGTACTTATTATGCTATTGATCAGTCAGGAAGGTTCATAGGTACTTACTAGGCTATTGTTCAGTCAGGAAGATTTATAGGTACTTACTGGGCTATTGATCAGTGAGGAAGGTTCATAGATACTTACTAGGCTGTTGATCAATCAGGAAGATTCATAGGTACTTGCTAGGCTATTGATCAGTGAGGTAGGTTCATAGGTTCTTAGTAGGCTATTGATCTGTCAGGAAGGTTCATAGGCACTTGCTAGGCTATTGATCATTCAGAAAGGTTCATATGTACTTACTAGGCATTTAATTGGTCAGGAAGGTTTATACACACTTACTAGGCTATTGATCAGTGAGGAGGGTTCATTGGTACTTACTAGGCTATTTATTAGTCAGGAAAGTTCATAGGTACTTACTTACTTACTAGGTTATTGATCACTCTGGAAGATTCATAGGTACTTAATAGGCTATTGATCAGTCAGGAAGGTTCATAGGTACGTACTAGGCTATAGATCAGTTGGGCAGGTTCATAGGTACTTCCTAGGCTATTAGTCAGCCAGGAAGTTTCATATGTTTTTACTAGGCTATTGATCAGTCAAGAAGGTTCATAGGTACTTACTTGGTTATTGATCAGTTAGAAAGTTTCAGAGGTACTTATTAGGCTATTGATCAGTGTGAAAGGTTCATAGGTACTTACTTGGCTATTGATCAGTCAGGAAGGTTCATAGGTACTTACTAGGCTATTGATCAGTCAGGAAGGTTCATAGGTACTTACTAGGCTATTGATCAGTCTGGAAGGTTCATAGGTACTTAATAGGCTATTGATCAGTCAGGAAGGTTCATAGGCATGTAGTAGGCTATAGATCAGTTAGGCAGGTTCATAGGCACTTACTAGGCTATTAGTCAGCCAGGAAGGTTCATATGTTCTTACTAGGCTATTGATCAGTCAGGAAGGTTCATAGGTACTTACTAGGCTATTGATTAGTTAGGAAGGTATATAGGTACTTACTAGGCTATTGATCAGTGAGAAATGTTCACAGGTACTTACTAAGATATTGATCAGTCAGGAAGGTTCGTAGGTACTTAACAGGCTATTGGTTAGTTAGGAAGTTTCATAGGTACATACTAGGCTAGTGATCAGTCAGGAAGGTTGTTATATACTTACTAGGCTATTGTTCCATCAGGAAGGTTCATAGTTACTTACTAGGCTATTGATCAATCAGGAAGATTCATAGGTACTTGCTAGGCTATTGATCAGTGAGGTAGGTTCATAGGGTCTTAGTAGGCTATTGATCAGTCAGGAAGGTTCATAGGCACTTGCTAGGCTATTGATTGGTCAGAAAGGTTCATATGTACTTACTAGGCTATTAATCAGTCAGGAAGGTTTATACACACTTACTAGGCTATTGATCAGTGAGGAGGGTTCATTGGTACTTACTAGGCTATTTATTAGTCAGGAAAGTTCATAGGTACTTAATAGGCTATTGATCAGTTAGGAAGTTTTATAGGTACATACTGGTCTATTGATCAGTCAGGAAGGTTCATAGGCATTTACTAGGCTATTAATCAGTCAGGAAGGTTAATCGGCACTTACTAGGCTATTGGTCAGTGAGGAAGGTTCATACGTACTTACTAGGCTATTGATTAGTGAGGAAGGTTCAGATGTACTTACTAGGCTATTGATCAGTGTGAAAGGTTCATAGGTACTTACTAGACTATTGATCAGTCAGGAATGTTCATAGGTACTTACTAGGCTATTGATCAGTCAGGAAGGTTCATTGGTTCTTACTATGCTATTGATCAGTCAGGAAGGTTCATAGGTACTTACTAGGCTCTTGTTAAGTCAGGAAGATTCATAGGTACTTACTAGGCTATTGAACAGTGAAGAAGGCTCATAGATACTTACTAGGCTATTGATCAGTGAGGAAGGTTCATAGGTACTTACTAGACTATTGATCAATCAGGAATGTTCACAGGTACTTACTAGGCTATTGATCAGTCAGGAAGGCTCATAGGTACTTACTAGGCTATTGATTAGTCAGGAAGGTTCAGAGATACTTACTAGGCTATTGATCAGTGAGGAAGGTTCATAGGTACTTACTAGGCTATTGATCAGTGTGGAAGGTTCATAGATGCTTACTAGGCTATTGATCAGTGATGAAGGTCCATAGGTATTTACTAGGCTATTGATCAGTGAGGAAGGTTAATAGGTACTTTCTAGGCTATTGATCAGTGAGGAAGGTTCATAGATACTTACTAGGCTATAGATCAGTGAGGAAGGTTCCTAGGTACTTACTAGGCTATTGATCAGTGAGGAACGTTCATAGGTACTTACTAGGCTATTGATGAGTGAGGAAGGTTCATAGGTACGTACTAGGCTACTGATCAGGCAGGAAGGCTCGTAGGTACTTACTATGCTACTGATCAGTCGGGAAGGTTAATAGGTACTTACTAGGCTATTGATCATTTAGGAAGGTTCACAGGTACATACCAGGCTATTGATCCGTCAGGAATGTTCATTGGTACTTCCCAGGATATTGATCAGTCAGGAAGATTCATAGCTACTTACTAGGCAATTAATCAGTGAGGAAGGTTCATAGGCCCTTACTAGGCTATGGATCAGTCAGGAAGCTTCCTAGGTACTTATTAGGCTATTGATCAGCGAAGAAGGTTCATAGGTTTTTACTAGGCTATTGATCAGTCAGGCATGTTCATAGGTACTTACTAGGCTATTGATTAGTCAGGAATGTTCATAGGTACTTAGTAGGCTTTTAATCAGTCAAGAAGGTTCATTGGCACTTACTAGGCTATTGGTCAGTGAGGAAGGTTCATACGTACTTACTAGGCTATTGATTAGTGAGGAAGGTTCAGAGGTACTTACTAGGCTATTGATCAGTGTGAAAGGTTCATAGGTACTTTCTAGACTTTTGATCAGTCAGGAATGTTCATAGGTACTTACTAGGCTATTGATCAGTCAGGAAGGTTCATAGGTACTTACTATGCTATTGATCAGTCAGGAAGGTTCATAGGTACTTACTAGGCTTTTGTTAAGTCAGGAAGGTTCATAGGTACTTACTAGGCTATTGAACAGTGAGGAAGGCTCATAGATACTTACTAGGCTATTGATCAGTGAGGAAGGTTCATAGGTACTTACTAGACTTTTGATCAGTCAGGAATGTTCACAGGTACTTACTAGGCTATTGATCAGTCAGGAAGGCTCATAGGTACTTACTAGGCTATTGATTAGTCAGGAAAGTTCAGAGATACTTACTAGTCTATTGATCAGTGAGGAAGGTTCATAGGTACTTACTAGGCTATTGATCAGTGTGGAAGATTCATAGGTACTTACTAGGCTATTGATCAGTGATGAAGGTCCATAGGTATTTACTAGGCTATTGATCAGTGAGGAAGGTTAATAGGTACTTTCTAGGCTATTGATCAGTGAGGAAGGTTCATAGATACTTACTAGGCTATAGATCAGTGATGAAGGTTCCTAGGTACTTACTAGGCTATTGATCAGTGAGGAACGTTCATAGGTACTTACTAGGCTATTGATGAGTGAGGAAGGTTCATAGGTACGTACTAGGCTACTGATCAGGCAGGAAGGCTCGTAGGTACTTACTATGCTACTGATCAGTCAGGAAGGTTAATAGGTACTTACTAGGCTATTGATCAGTTAGGAAGGTTCACAGGTACATACTAGGCTATTGATCCGTCAGGAAGGTTCACTGGTACTTCCCAGGATATTGATCAGTCAGGAAGATTCATAGCTACTTACTAGGCAATTATTCAGTGAGGAAGGTTCATAGGCCCTTACTAGGCTATGGATCAGTCAGGAAGGTTCCTAGGTACTTATTAGGCTATTGATCAGCAAAGAAGGTTCATAGGTTTTTACTAGGCTATTGATCAGTCAGGAATGTTCATAGGTACTTACTAGGCTATTGATCAGTCAGGAATGTTCATAGGTACTTAGTAAGCTATTGATCAGTCAGGAAGGTTAATAGGTACTTACTAGGGTACTGATCAGTGAGGAAGGTTCATAGGTACTTACTAGGCTATTGATCAGAGTGAAAGGTTCATAGCTACATGCTAGTATTGATCAGTGAGGAAAATTCATAGGTACTTACTAAGCTATTGATCAGTGAGGAGGGTTCATAGGTACTTGCTAGGCCATTGAACTGTGAGGAAGGTTCATAGGTACTTACTAGGCTTCTGATCACTCAGGAAGGTTTATAGGTACTAACTAGGCTACTAATCAGTCAGGAAGGTTCATAGGTACTTACTAGGCTATTGGTCAGTCAGGAAGATTCATATATACTTACTAGGCTATTGATCAGTCAGGAAGGTTCATATGTACTTACTAGGGTATTGATCGGTGAGGAAGGTTCAAACGTACTTACTGGGCTATTGATAAGTCTTGAATGTTCAAAGGTACTTACTAGGCTATTGATGAGTGAGGAAGTTTCACAGGTAGTTACTAGGCTATATCAGTGAGGAAGGTTCATAGGTACTTACTAGCCTATTGATCAGTGAGGAAAATTCATAGATCCTTACTAGGCTATTGATCAGTGAGGAAGGTTCATCGGTAATCCCTAAGCTATTGATCAGTCAGGAAGGTTCATAGGTACTTACTAGGCTATTGATCAGTCAGGAAGGTTCACTGGTACTTAATAGGCTATTGATCAGTCAAGAAGGTTCATAGGTACTTACTAGGATACTGATCCGTCAGGAATATTCATATATACTTACTAGGCTATTGATCAGTTAGGAAGGTTCATATGTACTCACTAGGGTATTGATCAGTGAGGAAGGTTCAAACGTACTTACTAGGCTATTGATTAGTCTTGAATGTTTATAGGTACTTACTAGGCTATTGATGAGTGAGGAAGTTTCATAGGTAGTTACTAGGCTATTGATCAGTGAGGAAGGTTCATAGGTACTTACTAGCCTATTGATCAGTGAGGAAAATTCATAGATACTTACTAGGCTATAGATCAGTGTGGAAGGTTCATCGGTAATCCCTAGGCTATTGATCAGTCAGGAAGGTTCATAGGTACTTACTATGTTACTGATCAGTGAGGAAGGTTCATAGGGACTTACTAGGCATTTGATCAGGCAGGAAAGTTCATAGGTCCTTACTAGGCTCTTGATCAGTCAGGAAAGTTCATAGGTACTTACTGGGCTATTGATCAGTCAGGAAGGTTCATAGGTACTTACTAGGCTCTTGATCAGTCAGGAAAGTTCATAGGTACTTACTAGGCTCTTGATCAGTCAGGAAAGTTCATAGCTACTTACTAGGCAATTCATCAGACAGGAAGGTTCATAGGTACTTACTAGACTATTGATCAGTCAGGAAGGTTCACAGGTACTTACTAGGCTATTGATCAGTCCAGAAGGTTCATAGTTACTTACTAGGCTATTGATCAGTCAGGAAGGTTCATAGGTACTTACTAGGTTATTGATCAGTCAGGAAAGTTTATAGGTACTTACTATGCTATTGATCAGTCAGGAAGGTTTATAGGTACTTACTAGGCTATTGTTCAGTCAGGAAGGTTCATAGGTACTTACTAGGCTATTGATCAGTGCGGAAGGTTCATAGTTACTTACTAGGCTATTGATCAGTGTGGAAGGTTCATAGGTACTTATTAGACTATTGATCAATCAGGAATGTTCATAGGTACTTACTAGGCTATTGATCAGTCTGGAAGGTTCATAGTTACTTACCTGGCTATTGATTAGTCAGGAAGGTTCATAGGTACTTACTAGGCTTTTGATCAGTCAGGAAGGTTCTTATATACTCACTAGGCTATTGTTCTGTCAGGAAGAGTCATAGGTATTTACTAGGCTATTGATCAATCAAGAAGTTTTTTTTTTATTTTTGTTTATTTTACATTTGTTGACCGGGCTAGTCTAACTGGATATATGTCCATTTTCAGTAGAGGCCCGGGTAGAAAAGTTCCACATAAAAGAAAAGAACAAACAGAACATTACAACTTCAGTTACAGATTACTTGTTAGACAAAACAGGTGTTACACAGTAACATAGCATTCATGATAGATAAAAGTAGAACAAAATAGAACATTCCTTTTTTTTGTTTGTTTGTTTTTTTTTAACCAAATAATAGTAAAAGAAAAGAGTGTTCAGAAGGATGTGGGAGATTCCCAAATCAAAGTTATAAGTATGGCACAGGATAATAGACAAGTTATAAACAAGATTGGGAGAATTAGTTAAGGGCAGTAACTCATCTAAAAGGCAGTGACATGTCCATACAGTCTTTCCTTGGTACAATAAGTCCAGCTTAGGAGACACTGGACTTAAAGTGGCTATAAAGTGAGTAGTAAATTGGTGCTATAACCTAGGATAACAGGAAGAGAAAATCTTAGTCAGGATTAGTGCAAGGACATAGCCAGTGCATTGTAAGGGATAATTTGAGTTTCTTTTTGAATAGTGTAGTTGACGGTAGAGATGTGAGTTCACCAGGAAGAAGGTTCCAGCTTTTCCCCACAGTGTTAGAGAAAAGGGAATCTCCTGCTTTATTACTGGGATTTGTCTAGATACCAATAGTTTATTTGCTGAGCATAGGTTTGTAAGATTTTTATATGGGCTGATTAGACTCATGTGAATTGGTGTGTTACCTGGATGACAGAGGGTTTTATGGGCAATAATCAGTTGGTGTAATAGAGTTTGATTATGCAGTTCCTGCCAACCCAGTTGTTTCAGATTTTGGCAGTGGTGGGTTCTGAAAGGGGAGCCGGTAGCAAATCTGGCAATGCTATTGTAGGAGATTGCCAGTTTGTTGAGGTTGCTTTTAGATAGATTTGTATATATAGGAGAGGCATAAAAGAGAGTTGAGATAAGGTGGTTGTGGGCAATAGTAGTTCTAGCTATGGGAGTAAGAAGGGTTTAATTTTATGGAGGGAGCCTAGTTTTCGGTTAACTGATTTATTTTGGTGTTGATATGAGTATCATAGTTAAGGTTGTGGTCAATAGTTACTCCTAAGAGTTTGATGGTACTGTCAGGAGATATAACTGTGCCATTTTAGATGTGATAATGAAGTCAATTGGGGTGGACTTTTGTGTTGGAGTTAACAGCAATAGTTTAGTCTTTTTAGGGATAAGGAGGAGACAATGCTGTAAAAGCCATACTTCTACTAGCTCAAAGACATTTTTGGTGAGGGACTGCAGTTCAGATGGACCTGTAGCTGAGGATATTAATGTGGAGTCATCTGCGTATTGTATGGATATAGCTTAGGGGATACTAATAGATAGATCATTTATAAAGACTGGAGTATTGAAGAGGGCTGAACATAGAACCTTGGGATACACCAAGGGTGACAGGAAGGTGGGAGGATAGACTGCTATCCCAAAGCACTGCCTGTTGCCTGTTATCTAAGTAGGACTTGAACCACTGTAGTGCTTGAGTATCAAGTGAGAGGGACTTAAGAATATTCAACAGCAGCTGATGGTTAATCATGTTGAATGCTTTTGAGAGATCAATAAAGATTGCAGAGGACAGGGTGTTATTGTTACTGTTTTTGTTAATGTGGTCAGAAAATGATAGGAGGGTAGTAGTGGTGTTATAGAAAGGTCTAAAGCTATGCTGAGAGCTAGCTAATAGACTGTTTTGGAGAAGGTGGTCTAACAGTTGTGATTTTGGCTATGGTAGAGAGTAGTTCAATTGGTCGAAAGTTATAATTTTCTGTTGAGTTGCCACCTTTGTGTAGGGGGATTATATGGGAGACTTTCCAGATGGATGGGATGGTACCTTCTGTTATGGTTCTATTTATTAGGATCGAGATAGGGTAAGCAATAACTTTAGCTGCTATTTGCAGATATTTAGCAGGTAAGAGGTCAGCAGAGGGGGTAGAAGGTTTGAGTTTTTGAAGGAGGGTACAGATGAGGGATGTAGGCACAGGTTGTAGTTGGAAAGTAGGTGGTGAGTTAGTTAAGGAGCAAGGCAGATTAGAGGACACAGGACGTAGAGAGTTAGCAAGTGACTGGATGGCTTCAGTAAAGAAAATATTAAAGGCATCAGCAATTTGTTTGGGAGTCTCTTGGGCAATTCATGATGGGGTTGGTGTTTTAGAGTTGCCTGGATGAAGGAGTCTATTGATACCTGACCAGAATTTTTGTGGTCTTTGTTGATTGGTCTGTTGAAGTTGAAAGTAGAAGTTTTTTTATCTAATAGTATTGATGCTTTAGTAGAATTTCTAAGCTGTTTAAATTTTAAATAATCAGACGGGTCTTTAGAAGTACGCCATTTGGCCCAAAATTTGTTTCTTAGTAAAATGTTTTGCTTAGTTTCCTTTGTAAGCCATGTAGCAGTTTTGGTACTGTTCCTAAGAGTAT
This sequence comes from Protopterus annectens, assembly GCF_019279795.1. Classification (NCBI taxonomy): domain Eukaryota; kingdom Metazoa; phylum Chordata; order Ceratodontiformes; family Protopteridae; genus Protopterus; species Protopterus annectens. The sequence continues at coordinate 1,268,758,558 of NC_056747.1, forward strand.
AAGAAGGGGCATGGTAGTCCAAGATTTCTAGGAACCTAGAACTGAAGTATGCCACTGCTTCATCTAGATAGAAATGTTTCAAGACTGACCAATTGCATACACTAAGTTCATTTTGGAAGTGTTCGGGGTTAAAATATTTATTGGAGCGAGTAGTTGTAAAAGTTGAAGGGCTGGGAATATTACTCTTTTGTCGAATTATATAAGTTAGTGAGTGATCGCTAATGTCATCTGCCATATATGTTGGGGACTGAGTATTTATTAGACTCCAATCTAGGGTGCTTTCTTTATTGGTAGGTTTATGGATTTGAGTGGGTGAGGTGATAGTTTGGGAGAAGCCATGTAGGTTTATGTGGTTTGTTGGCTTATCAGAATTACAGGTATTGCAGTCTATATTAAACTCGCCTAGCAGTATGGTTTCTTGTGGATAGTTAGTGGAAAGCCAACTAAGGATATTTTCTAGGGAGGTGATGTTATTACCTGGAGGAAGATATGAGCATATAATGTAGATGGACTTACAAGTATTTAGTTGTAGCTTAGTGATAAGAATTTCAGTTTTGGTATCAGATGGTGGGTGGGTATCTAGTAGAGTAATTTGGAGCCCTGCTTTATATATTAAGGCTACGCCTCCACCTTTCTTGTTAAGGTGAGCCACTCTTAAAATACTATATCCTAGAGGGGTGATTTCATAGTCTTGGGTTGCTGGTTTTAACCATGTTTTGGTTAGGCATAAGATGTCAAAGTCATGTACATCCAGTAGCGCATGAAGGTGATTCACTTTATTATTTACACTTCGTATATTTAGGTGAGCTATGGAGAGGGAGTTAGGAGGCCTTGTAGGGGTGTGAAAGGAAGAGGGAGAGGGTCTAACTGGGTTAGCAGGACTATTATTGGAAGGGCCAGAATTGGGATGAATGTCACCATCCAGTAGGAGGTGTAGGTGTAGTCTATATGTGTGAATTAGAGAAATATTCAATATGTTATGTGTTCTCTTGACTTGGTAGAGCTTATAGGTAATATGGATAACTCTATGATACTTTGGGAGGAGATGGTTGTAGATGTTATGCTGATGTGTTTAAGGATGGCTGATAAAGCTGGTAGGGATGTTTGTTTAGTGGGCTGGTGGAAATTAGAGTCGCTAAGATGTTCATAGGCAGTTAGGATATAGGGAAGGAAAAGGGAAGGAAGCATTGAGAACAGGAGTAGGGCTTTGAGGTAAGTTGATATGGATGAAATAGGCATTGTGATGAAGTTGAAGGTACAGAGTGAATAGGTGAAGTATGTAATGAAGTGGGAGGAGTGATGTAGTATGATGGGAATACCTTTAATGAGATGTGGGTTGGGATTGGATAATTGGGAAGTGGGAGTGGCTAAGAGGTATAAGGCTGGAAGCACTGGGGGTGGGTGGGAATTGAGGTTAAGGTAGGGCAGCGGAGTGAGCCCATAAGGCAAACGGACCAAGTAGAGCAAGAAGGAAAAGAAGTAGGCAGGTAGTGAGGAAAACAATCAGTGAAAGTGGAAGGTAGGTTCAAAATGGGGTATGCAAGGAGGTAAGGGACTTACTAGTGATGAGAAGTGTGAGATGAATAAAGAGTAATAGAGAGAGCATGGATGGGTAAAGGTGGAATAAGATACAGGTAATGTCCCTGGTTAAAAACTTATTTTCTAAGAAGCAGTAGAGCTGCAAAATAATAGAGGTCTTATGCTGCCCTCTAGTGGTCAATCCATATAATATAATAAGAGGAGAAACATGAGAGCTGTAGGGGAGAGGAGAGAATAAAAAGGGGGGAGGGAGTCCAGAGGCTAGGCTAGTGATAGATATAGATATAGGTACTTACTAGGCTATTGATCAGTGAGGAAGTTTCATAGGTACTTACTAGGCTATTGATTAGTGAGGAAGGTTCGTAGGTACTTACTAGGCTATTGATCAGTGCAGAAGTTTCACAGGTACTTACTAGGCTCTTGATCAGTCAAGAAGGTATGCTATTGTAGAGTTTTAATTGCATTTACTGTTTAGGGCTACACACTCAAGTGTGTTAGCATTTTCTGTGTTTATTTACTGTATTATTGCATTGTTTAGCCTGTTTTAACCAAAAAAAAATACTATCTTCTTTGCTCGTTTCCCACCTTTCCTAGCTAGTATAGTCCATATCCCAGGCTTTGCTGGTTTCAGGACTTTACTTTTTGTGTTCAGAGCTATCCAGACCTTGGTGTGGTAGAGGGAAGTCCTACTGCTTACCAGTGTGAATGGTGAGTATTGTACTGCCTATCTAGCGCTAGAGGAGGGGTTTCCAGCTCTGAAATTGTAATTTTATTAGCCATTCTGAGCTGATTTCTATCCCTTTCAACTTTCTGGCTTAAAAATGCATGTGTTTGCACATTTCTCACATCATACAGCACCACAGCACTACGGTTAAACTATTTCAGGTGCCAGGAAGTCTGCTCTTCAAAGTTTCCCTTATAACTAGCTGGTTTCTTGGTAGTAGTGCTAAAATCTGAACTCATGTGACTAACACTTGCTATAGAACCTGCTGGAAAGCACTAGGAAACCTTAAACTGATGCAAGCACTCAACTCTCCTTGTTAATAAGGAACATTTATCATAGGCACTAAACAGCCTATAATTGCAAAGTACCTTGCAAAGGTAAGAGAAAACAGGTATTGTACTTTACAGAAAAAGCACATAAACAGGCATGTCCAAGGGTCAGCTTCCAGTGATTTCACCTGTCCACCTGGTGAACCTGGGCTTACTGGGGCAATGCAGCAACTGCCTTATGTACACAGACAACCCTCTCCTCCTACCACCCAACACTACAACCTGTAAGAGATGCACTTACATAGCCAAACTTGAAGCAAATCTCTCTCCAGCCAAGATTGTGCAAGACAATCAAGAGGAGAAGGTTAATAACTGCACTACACCTCAAGCAACACACAGCCCTTCAAAACCCACACATAGCAACACTAAACCCACATATGCGGAGGCTCTTAACATTAACCTGTCCAAGCAACAAGGACCTCTGAAGCTGAAATGCAAACAAACACTAATCACAACCAAAGTGACACATAGCTCACAACACCAGTGTGCCACCCAACAACAGCCCCTAAGGCAAGACAACGTACCCAACACTTTAGTCATAGGTGACTCTACAGTCAGGCAAATTGATGTCCCACTCACCAGGCTGAGCAGGGAGAAAATTACAGTCAGCTGCCTGTTGGGTGCCAGGATCCGCCACATAATGCATGCACTCAAGTCACTCCACAACAAGTACAAATACGACTTTGTCATTATCCATGTTGGAGTGAATGACTTGAGATGTACCTCCCTGGACTACATGAAAAGAAACATGGAAGAGCTCTCAGATCATGTGGCCCAGGCAGATATGACCCTAGCCCTGAGCAGCTTCCTGCCCTCGCCCAGAATGATACCACAGTATAAGGACAAAATGATTGACTTCAACAACTGGCTAAGCTTCTGGTGTCATTGAAAGGGGATCCAGTATCTGTCTGCCTGGAACGACATGATCGACAAACCACGATGCTTTGCCAGAGATGGTCTGCACCTGTCACCCCTGGGATTTGGGTTACTGGCTAAAGCTCTTGCCACCCCTATATTGCCATTTTTATGCAAAGTTCAAATGACAAAACCACCACTGTAACAGATACAAGCATGCAAAGTATGAAGGTAATGCTTCTCAATGCTAGAAGTCTAAACCTAAAAATGCACTCTCTTGCGGCACTCCTAAAAATGCATAACATCAATATTTGTGCAGTAACTGAGACTTGGCTCAAGACTCCAGAGAGCACACCTGCAATACCAGGCTACAACTCTTACCACACCAAACCAAGACCGAAACACTAAAGGTGGAGGAGTGTCTAAATTCACCAAGGATATTCACACTTCCAGGATAATTGCCCAACACAATGCATCTAAAATTCTCCAGGTGCAACTAACACTAGGTAAGACTGCAATCCAAATTGTAGCTTGCTACAGATCCCCCACCATGCCCCAAGATTCTCACTACACCTTTCTAAACATACTGGAAAATATTAAGATACAACCTTCTTCTTTCGGCTGCTCCCGTTAAGGGTCGCCACAGTGGATCAACTGTTTCCATTTCTTCCTGTCCTATGCATCTTGCTCTGTCACAGCAACCACCTGCATGTCCTCTCTCACCACATCCATAAACCTTATCTTAGACCTTCCAGTTTTCCTGTTACCTGGCAGCATCATCCTTAGCATCTTTTTCCCAATATACTTTGCATCCCTCCTCAGCGCATGTCCAAACCAATGTAATCTTGCCTCTCTGGCTTTGTCTCCAAACCTTCCATCCTGGGATGACCCTCTAACATACTTATTCCTAATCCTGTCCATCCTCGTCACACCCAGTTCAAATCTTAACATCTTCAACTCTGCCACGTCAAGCTCTGACTCCTGCCTTTTTGTCAGTGCCACTGTCTCCAACTCATATAATATAGCTGGTTCCACTACCCTCTTGTAGACCTTCCCTTTCACTCCTACTGGTATTCGTCTGTCACAAATCACTCCTGACACTCTTCTCCACCCACTCCAGCCTGCCTGTACTCTCTTCTTCACCTCTCTCCCACACTCACCATTACTCTGAACTGTTGATCCCAAGTATTCTGGGTGATTTCAACTACCCTGCCATTAACTGGGAAAACTACTCTTGTACCAACACCTTTTCTCAACGGTTCTTGGAATTCATAAATTCCAATGCCCCAGATCAACTAATCCATTGTCCCACCAGAGGCTCCAATATCCCAGACCTGGTCGTTACCAACATGGGAAATAGATGCTCCTCACCAGTGGTCACCTCCTCATTGGTCAGGTCTGACCATAAGCAAATCATCCTTGCCATCCACATCCCACCCCCACTCCCAGTAAGGAAACCTCTGTAAAAAACTTCTCCAAAGCTAACTTCATGCTACTTAAGTCAGAAGTGACACACTTCATGGCACCCATGCAGACGGAAGCTGAAAGTTTGACTACTGAATCCTTCACTAAGGCATTGTATGAGCACATCCACTCATGTATGAATCGTGCCATCCTAAATATAACCAAGATGCTCTCCTCCAAAAAAAGGAAGCCAATCTGGTAGTCCCCTGCCATAAACAAACTATGCAACAGAAGGAAGAAACTGTTGCAGAAAAGAGGAAAATCCCATGATGCAAAAAACTCCCTTCCCAGCCTCAGTAAGAAGCTGAGATCCCTCATAAAATCCTCCAAAGCTAGTTACAAAAATAACATTGCCAGAGATTCCAAAGACAACCACAAGGCATTCTATAGTTATGTCAAGAATCTAAATGGCATTGCTCAGACCTGCTCTGAGCTACAACAGAATGGCATTAATTATACTGATCCCAAGGATATTGCCAATACCCTGGCAGATCGATTTAGTGCCAACCTCACCCCCCTCTCACCCCCTAAAGGGCCCATCTCAATACCAAAAGATTGCCAAACTCCGGTAATCATGGCCACACAGGTAGAAACCGCACTCTCCAAAGCTAAGAATACAGCATCCATGGGACCAGATGACATCCCAGGCTGTGTACTACATGAACTACAAAATGAACTGGCACCTCAACTAAGTGTCATGTTTAATCATAGATTCACCTCAGGCTTTGTGCCCACTAAGTGGTGCACAACCTCAGTTATCCCACTCCACAAGTGGGGATCCACCTTGGATCCCAGGAACTACCGTCCCATGAGTCTGACGAGCCTGATCTGCAAGGGCATGGAATGTATTATCATGGAACTTATAAACAAAGACATTGGCAACCTTCAAACACTGGACCCCACCCAATTTGGTTTCATGAAGGGCTGATCTTGCCTCCTGAAGCTGACTGACTTCTTCGAATCAGTCTCCAGAGCTGTGGACAAGGGTAAGGTGGTTGCACAGCCTATCTGGACCTCACCAAGGCCTTCGACAACATCCCCCACTCTGGAATCATAGATAAACTTACTAAGCTGGGCATAAATCCCTATGTCACTCGATGGGTTGCCAACTTGCTTACTGACAGAATCCAGACTGTAAAAGTAGCTGACTCCAAATCCAGCTCCAGACAAGTGAAAAGTGGAGTACCTCAGGGTTCAGTCCTGGGACCGCTCTTATTTGGCATCTACTTCTCTGAAGTACAGGCCAACACTAAGGGACTCTGGCTAACAAAGTTCACAGATGACTGCAAACTGGAAGCCATTATTGAATCCCCAAATGATGTGGATATTCTACAAAAGGGCCTTAACGAAACTAATGATTGGTGCCAGAGCCATGGGCTCAAGCTTAATGCCAAGAAAGTTATAGTTATTCCCTTTGGGAAAAAAAAACATGTGCTCATGAATTACTACATAGGTGGCAGTACACTAAACACCGAAAGTGTGATGAGAGACTTAGGGACACAGGTGGACAGTGGTCTCACCTTCGATAAACACATCGCCACAACAGTCAGAAAATCCTTCTATGTGGTACACCTCATCACTAAGGGCCTTTCATCCAGAAAAAAGGAGGTCATTGTCCCACTGTACTCATCCCTTATTAGACCCATTATAGAGTACAATGGCCCATTTGGTATGTACCTCACAAGACATCTGCAACAGCTGGAAAGGCTACAGAAATACCTCACTAAAAGAATCACAGGACTAAAGCAGATACCCTATGCTGACCATCTAAAAAAACTTCAGCAATACTCTGTGGCATATCATCTACTCAGAGGCGATCTCTGCTTAACATACAAAGCCATGTCAAACCCTGAGTTTTTGAACATACTCCACTTAAAGAAATCCCAATCTCAGAGCCACACACTCCAGGGATCTAAACCTTGTCATCACAATGAACAAAACATGCTGGGGGGATGGGTTCTTGACTCAGAGACTCCCCATACTCTGGAATAGACTGCTCATTCATGTCAAGCAGAGCACCTCCTTGGCCCTCTTCAAAAGGAACCTTGATGATTGGATGGGAGATAAGAAATTCACCCCAGGGATCATGTCAGTCACCCTGCTAGACAGGGGTCCAGGGAAGTAAATATTGTGGGAAGAAATATCCGGGGAATTGTTTGGCTAGGCTTGTATAGGCCCTAGGGTCAATAGTCTAGTACCAAACTATGAACCTATGAACCTATGAACTAGGCTATTGATCAGTCAGGAAGGTTCATAGGTACTTACCAGGCTATTGGTCATTCAGGAAGGTTCATATGTACTTATTAGGCTATTGATCAGTCAGGAAGGTTCATAGGTACTTACTATGCTATTGATCAATCAGGAAGGTTCATAGGTACTTACTAGGCTATTGATCAGTCAGGAAGATTCATAGGTACTTATTAGGCTATTGATCAGTCAGGAAAGTTCATAGGTACTTACTAGGCTATTGGTCAATCAGGAAGGTTCATAGGCACTTACTAGGCTTTTGATCAGTGAGGATGCTTAAGAAGCCTTGCCTTACATTTCCATGATAGTGTTTAGCCCTCATAGTTTGCATACAAATAACCCAGAAACAGGCCGAATAAGGATACGTCGGAATATTTACATGCTTCCTCTATCCATGAGGGACAGCAGTGCTAAACCAGGGGTGAATTTGTGCTAACCCATTTATTCATCCAACTTATGTCTGAACAGAGTAATTGAAGTACTTTGCTTTATGTGTTATGGAAGATGGTCCATAGAAGTGGTATTCTCTGTGATACATACCTAACCCTGCAACATGCTCTACTGATTTTGCAAAAGAGATGGAGGCCCTGTGATTGGGTGTTTAAGACACCATTGGACATGTGAATGTGTAATAGGTCTGACAGAACAGAGTATTATATGATTTAAGCCCTTGACTTTTTTAGTGAGAGAGTGTTGTGGTCATTCTAGTTGTAACAAGTATTTAGACAGGTACATACCAAGAGTCATTATACTGATCAGCCTATTAAATTCTAAGTCCAGTAGAATAATCACATCCCTGGATCTGGATGCAAAACCTTTAGATACAAGATGCAGTATGAAAGAAGATGTCTTACAACATTCGCTACACTGTGATCAAAGAACATTTGTTTGTCAGTATATGTTCCCAGATCCCTAACTAAAGTTTTAATTTTCAGGGGTCTGTTGTCCACATAATAGTTACAAAGGAAGTCATGCTTACTGAAGTATACAGTTATACACTCATTGGCATTTAGTTTTAGTTTATGGTTTTGACACCAGCTATTTATTTGAGACAGGTCCACTTGAAGGGTCTTAGTATCCTCTGGGGAGTTTATGATAGCAGCAATGTTTGCACTAGTATAAAAGCTTGGTCAGCCCAAACCTTTAACATTAGCTTTGACCTCTGAGAAATAAATGCCAAAAAGGACTGACTAAAGGAATGAACCCTGGGGTACACCAATAGTAGCAGGTGTTTTGGATGAGGTAGAACCACCTACCCTAATTTCTTGGTTTCTATCTGTGAGCCAGTGTGCTATCCAATACGTTACAAAGGACTGACATTTAGCTGTGAGAGTTTATCTATAATAGTTGAGTGTGGTAAGGTGTTGAATGCCTTTGTGAGATTGAAATGGGTAGTGTGTACTGCTTTTCCCTCATCCATTGCTTCAGAGAAGTTGACCAGGTTAACTAGGCAGAACCTGCCTTTGATGAAACCAAACTGGGTTGGGTAAAGAGTCTGTAGTTTGCCTGGATTCTTATTTATTAATTCCGTAATGGCTCTTTCCATGGTCTTATAGATGAGACTGGTCAAACTTATGGGTCTGGGAACTATTGGGTCCATTGAAGCCCCACCTTCATGCCAGAGAATGACTATTGCTCTCTTCCACTCACCTGACATGATGCCTCTTTTGAGGTTGATATTGAACAGGTTCGGTAGGGGATCTGATAAGTCATGTTTCAGGCTGATCAATAAGCAGCCTGGTATGTTATCTAGCCTCATATATGCAATTTTCTTGGCCATATATAGCTCCTTGAGAACTTGTTCTTGGGAAATGTTAGGGGGTGTAAGTGTGGGTATGTAATCTGAGAGCATTATAGTAAAGAAGGGGTGAAGTTTGAACTAAATTTGTCCACTAGCAGATTGTCTATATTCTCTGGATTCAAGTATGTGGCATCAATTACACAGTGTTGGACATTGTTTTTGAGATATTTAAAATAATTAAAGAAAGTTTTGTCCCTTCTAGGATGCTTGTTGTTTTTAAAACAAAAATTTAATGCTGTAGTTCTCCCTAGGTCTGGTCTGGTGCTTTCATGCAACTCCTTTATACAGAGCCACATAAAATGTACTTCAAAATGTATTCAAAAAACAAGAACTACAACAAAACACACACTGGATGTTGACATGCAGAGAAAGATTAAAAAAAAAAAAGAAAATTAATTCCAAACAGAAACATTTAATGTAGGAAAAAGGTTTAAGCACTTTCATCCTTAAATTGAATACAAGTGGATCTCTTCAGAAACCTGTTAAAAAACATAATCAGCATAGTCATGTCATTACAACATTTAAGATTTTAAATCCTATGAAAAACTATAAATTAGGAATCTTGATATATTTGATGAAATACAAATAAGTACATTCATGGAGAAGTAAAACATGACATGATATGCGTACAACCAAGACCTTATAATTTTACTGCTATTTTATTTTAAAATACTAAGTACAGACATTCTGTCATTCAGTCCTGGGGTTTGATAGCATCCAGCTGCAATTGTCAAATTAACTTTCTTTGACTGTCACATAGGGACCATCTTTAATATATAAACATCATGTAAAACAACCACATTTGACATACCTTGAGTCAGGAACAGTATGTGTGATGTACTCTAACTTGTTTTTAATATTAATATTCCTACTATAAACCATGGTTGGTGCTACACCAATTCTTCCTATACTGTCCTTACCAAATGCTGTGTCCCAATTTTTAATTACTATCTGTCCTCTAGGAAATCACAGAAGAGGTCCTTCTATCAGTATATGTCCTGGGCATAACTTTAAAATCTTTATTGCCAAGACTGAAGAAATGTTTTTGCTATCTCTCTTTCTTTACATCACTTTAAAAAGTATATGTCATGTCAGCCAGATATTCTTGTTCAAGAAACATCATTACAAGTTTATCACTGTCCAATAAAAAAAAACTTGATCATCAGAGGTCAGTTTGGACAGTCTGATGAACTGGCCTTGCGCTATGCTACATTTCTGTTTATAGGTATACCAATTTCAAAATGCAAATAAATATGCAGAATAAATATTAGAAAACCAACCCCTATTTTACCCGAACAACAGAATAATATTAAAGGATAAATATTATATTCACCAAGTGCACAGGTTACTCTATTTAGCTTTTCACCCAAGACAGGAACCTTGCTCACTTGCTTTACCAGCCTTGTCTGCATGGGAACACATTTTTGCCCAAACATAAAAGAAATAAAAACAAACTAGGGAAACACTGTGTGTTCCATTGGAACTACTTCTTTTTTTCTGCCCAAATAGTTGTTCACTAACCTTAGACTCATTAGCCCTGTGCTGTTACTGATTGTTTTTTTCTGCAAGACATCTTGCCTCTGTGCTAGCCCTGCTCTGTTCACCCTTGCTGTACTCGGGCTCACTCCGGTCCCCTACCCTACCACCATTCCCACCCACCCCCACATCAATTACATTTCTTTTCACCCTAAACACACCTCCTCACCCATCCACCAATCCAGACCCTCCCCATCAAACCCCACCCATTCTCACACTCCAACCCCCTACTTACTCCACATTCCCTACTGTCCCTATCTCTATATCTCTATTCCCATCTCCACCCCCTTTACTTACATCTACACTCATCCTCACATCTACACCACACTATACTCTACCACTACTCCAATTGCACTACTCAAAACTCCCCCACACACTCCATTCACAAATACAACCTACTGCCATAACTACTCCTCTTGCACTCACACACTCCATTTACAAATAAACTCTACTGCAGTATCTAATCCTCTTACATTCACCCACCACACTCCACTCTCCACCACAATGCCTATCATACACAATACATTTTTACTTGCTCTTACTACTTATCTTACTCTCCTTCTAACACTCACAACACTTCACAGAACCCATTTACCTCCCAAACCCACATCTACTACAACCTCATACTATGCCACCCACTCCAGCTATTCTGAGATCTGCTCTACTCTGTATGCCACAGACTTAATTTTACAGAAAAAAAATAATTATTCTCTTTCCCCAACACATTCTTCCATATAATCTCAACCACAACTACTTTAGAAAAAAATACCATCCCTACGCTACTCCCACTCATCCTAGCCTAATCCTATGTGGGGACATACACACCAACCCTGGCCCCCTCTCCTCCCACCCAGGATGCCTCTCTGAATACCACTAACACATCTAAATCCCTAAAACTCACCACCATCAACATACAAAGCATAAAAAAATCCCTCTTCTACAAGTCTGGTTAGCACAACATAAACCTGACTTTACAGCCATAACCTAAACCTGGCTAAAATCATATATAAAGGACTCAAAATTTCTTCCCCCTAACTATTCATGCCTTAGAACAGATAGACTCCACAAAAGAGGTGGGGGCATCACCTTACATTATCCTAGTGCCTTCACAGTAATCCCATACCCAAAGCCCATTCCCCCTTTTTCCACCGCAGAGTTATTAATTACCTTTCTAAAGCTAAATGACAATAAAAGTATGTGCATCATAGTCATATATATTCCCCCAGGCAATAATGTTCCCATTCTTGAAGACATTCTTGCATGGACTACTGCAACATAAAAAATGAAACAATCATCCTAGGCAATGTTGATATTAATTGGCTAGACTTCTCCACAAACAAGTCTTTGTCTAATATTAAGCTTCATACCTACACTCAACTAATTTCAGACATTACTAGACCTGATAAACAGAACATCAAAGGTTCTATCCTGGACTGGGTCATGGTTTCTGACCTTAGCAAAGTTGCCACCTCCAGTACACTCCCAGATAGTATCAGTGACCACTCCCCAGCATACATAATACGCAAACCTCCTCTTTACCAAATACCCACCAATTTAGACATAGTCGAGATTTATCCCATTTCTGTCCAAATACATTTAATGACATCTTATAAAATACTAACTGGAACCCATTAAAAGTCCTCACACTCAACAAAGCCGTGGATTTCTTCAACTCCACTTTTCTCAGTATCCTAAATAAGCTTGCCCCTCTCTGACTAAAAAGAGTCAAGGCTAAACATGCTAAATGTCTTAACATGTCCACATAATTCATGTCTTCCAGGGATAAAGCCTGGAACATCTGGATAAAAAACAAAACCCTTTCCAATCTCCAAAAATATAAATAACTTCGCAACCAACCCAAATGATAAGTACTTAAAAACAAAAAAGAATACTTCCATACTCTCCAAAACCAACACATACATAACCCCAATAAATTTTGGGGAGCAATCAACTGCCTACTACATCCAGGAACTAACGATAATCCATGCCCAAACCGTAAAATTACTCCCACTGAAATAACCTCACTCTTCAACTCTTATTTCATAGACACCATTGCTAAACTTACTTCCACTTTCTCACCCATCACCACAGATCCATTCAACCCTACACTCACACAAACTCTACCTAACGCAATAGCCTCTTTCGCACTCTCTCCCATACCTACCTCTACTATTCTAAAGTTTCTGCAGAAACTTAAACCATGCACCAATGCACCAGATGACCTACCTGCAGAATACTTACAACTATCAGCCTCCTCCATAGCATACCCCATCAGTATTCTAGGTCCATTCACGAATCTCTCATTCCAGACATCAGGAAAAAGGCTTATGTCCTCCCACTATATAAAGGAGGACACAACTCTGACATTTCAAACTTCCGCTCTATCACCATTCTTTCCCCCATATCTAAAATACTTGAAAAGTGCATTCACATTCAGCTCCTCAACCACCTAACTAAACATCATCTCCTTTCCTTCACTCATCATGGCTTTAGGCCAGAACACAGCACCTACACAGCCCTCATTTCTTTCCTTGACACAGTAAACAGAGCTTGGGATGAAGGATCCACTGTCTCTGCACTGTTTCTTGATCTGTCAAAAGCATTCAATACAATCTCCCATACCCTCCTACTCACTAAACTCTCCATCCTCAGCATCTCTCCACCCACCCTTCAATGGTTCAAAAACTATCTCAGTAATAGGCAACACTCATGTATCTGGCAGCACTCCCCCTCCTCCTTTATAAATACCAATACTGGGGTACCCCAGGGTTCTATACTGGATCCCCTTCTATTTAGTATGTTTATTAATGACTTCCACAATTCTCTCACCCACAGTACTGTCATCCAATACGCAGATGACTCAACAATAATTTGCTCCTCTAAATCTGCCTTTGTACTACAACAACTTACCCAAAAAGCATTCACCATAACTGAATCCTGGATGTCACAAACCCATCTCGCACTTAATCCCAATAAAACTAAACTCCTAATATTTGCCCCCAAAAAATCCAGTCAAATTGACAAATATAAACTCTTTATCCAGTCGCAAAATAGTGCTATTATAGATGTCATTCCTAGTACCAAATTACAGGGTGTCATCATTGATGATAACTTAACCTTTGACCTCCATATCCACAGTAATATAAAAAAAAAATCAAAAACTGGGAGCCCTTTACAGGCACAATGATTTCCTTTGTAACTCAGCAAAAAAGTCCCTTGCCTTAACTTTCCTACTTCCAACTCTTTTATATGGAGCCCCCATCCTCATCATCATCCAGTCCTCCCTAAAACTAAAACTCATCTCATGCTATAACAAAATTGCAAAATTTGCCACAAATGCAAAATACTCCACCCACCACTGCTCCTCAATACACCAACTAAATTGGCTGGAGCTCCCTCATCAACTCACTTATGCACAACTAATTATTGCCCATAAAAATCTACAATCCAGCAGTCTGCCCAGCCCTCTCCCACATTCTGAGTGCATACCAACCAAAACGAGTCCTAAGATCTGAAAATAAAATGCTGTTGAATATTGATATACCTAAGCTCTCAGCTGGACAAATACTATACTCTTATGCTCTCTCCAAAGCATGGAACAACCTCCCTGCCTCTCTCAGAACTATCAGCAATTATACCAATTGAAAAAAAATCCCTTAAACTGCATCTCTCCTCACAATGGATATGCACCTGCACCCCTATAGTCTGCCCCATAACCTAACCTTTCTCAGAATACTTATTCTCTCCCCACTGTATAACTAGCCCACCCCACATTTTCCTTTCAAATCTACTCCTTCTGCTGTCACTTTAGCTGCTGCCATCCACACTTTAACCTTCTGCCTCAATCTCTCTTTTTCTCTGTACTACTCTCAACTATCTCTCTACTTACATCTCACTTACTCTGATACACTTTTGCACTTTCACATGCACCTAAATAAGAATAACTCTACTCCATTTCTTCAAATGATTCTATGTATTCTAACATTTTCTGTATAATTATGCTTTAAGCATGTAATACTACTGCATTATATACTGTATGCAATGTGTAAGCATGTAATACTACTGCATTATATACTGTATACAGTGTGTATGTAATACTACTGCGTTATATACTGTATACAATGTGTAAGTATGCAATACTACTGCATTATATACTATATACAGTGTGTAAGTATGTAATACTACTGCATTATATACTGCATACAATGTGTAAGTATGTAATACTACTGCATTATATACTGTATGCAATGTACAAGTATGTAATACTACTGCATTATATACTGTATACAGTGTGTATGTAATACTACTGCATTATATACTGTATACAATGTGTAAGTATGTAATACTACTGCATTATATACTGTATACAGTGTGTATGTAATACTACTGCGTTATATACTGTATACAATGTGTAAGTATGCAATACTACTGCATTATTTACTGTATACAATGTGCAACTATGTAATACTACTGCATTATATACTATATACAGTGTGTAAGTATGTAATATTACTGCATTATATACTGCATACAATGTGTAAGTATGTAATACTACTGCATTTTATACTGTATGCAATGTGTAAGTATATAATACTACTGCATTATATACTGTATACAGTGTGTATGTAATACTACTGCGTTATATACTGTATACAATGTGTAAGTATGAAATACTACTGCATTATATACTGTATGCAATGTGTAAGTATGTAATACTACTGCATTATATACTGTATACAGTGTGTATGTAATACTACTGCATTATATACTGTATGCAATGTGTAAGTATGTAATACTACTGCATTATATACTGTATACAGTGTGTATGTAATATTACTGAGTTATATACTGTATACAATGTGTAAGTATGCAATACTACTGCATTATATACTGTATGCAATGTGTAAGTATGTAATACTACTGCATTATATACTGTATACAGTGTGTATGTAATACTACTGCATTATATACTGTATACAATGTGTAAGTATGCAATACTACTGCATTATATACTGTAAACAATGTGCAGCTATGTAATACTACTGCATTATATACTATATACAGTGTGTAAGTATGTAATACTACTGCATTATATACTGCATATAATGTGTAAGTATGTAATACTACTGCATTATATACCGTATGCAATGTGTAAGTATGTAAAACTACTGCATTATATACTGTATACAGTGTGTATGTAATACTACTGCATTATATACTGTATACAATGTGTAAGTATGCAATACTACTGCATTATATACTGTATGCAATATGTAAGTATGTAATACTACTGCATTATATACTGTATACAGTGTGTATCTAATACTACTGCATTATATACTGTATACAATGTGTAAGTATGCAATACTACTGCATTATATACTGTATACAATGTGCAACTATGTAATACTACTGCATTATATACTATATACAGTGTGTAAGTATGTAATACTACTGCATTATATACTGCATACAATGTGTAAGTATGTAATACTACTGCATTATATACTGTATGCAATATGTAAGTATGTAATACTACTGCATTATATACTGTATACAGTGTGTATGTAATACTACTGCGTTATATACTGTATACAATGTGTAAGTATGTAATACTACTGCATTATATACTGCATGCAATGTGTAAGTATGTAATACTACTGCATTATATACTGTATACAGTGTGTATGTAATACTACTGCATTATATACTGTATACAATGTGTAAGTATGCAATACTACTGCATTATATACTGTATACAATGTGCAATTATGTAATACTACTGCATTGTATACTATATACAGTGTGTAAGTATGTAATACTACTGCATTATATACTGTATACAATGTGTATGTATGCAATACTACTGCATTATATACTGTATGCAATGTGTAAGTATGTAATACTGCTGCATTATATATTGTATACAGTGTGTATGTAATACTACTGCATTATATACTGTATGCAATGTGTAAGTATGTAATACTACTGCATTATATACTGTATACAGTGTGTATGTAATACTACTGAGTTATATACTGTATACAATGTGTAAGTATGCAATACTACTGCATTATATACTGTATGCAATGTGTAAGTATGTAATACTACTGCATTATATACTGTATACAGTGTGTATGTAATACTACTGCATTATATACTGCATACAATGTGTAAGCATGCAATACTCCTGCATTATATACTGTATGCAATGTGTAAGTATGCAATACTACTGCATTATATACTGTATACAATGTGCAACTATGTAATACTACTGCATTATATACCATATACCGTGTGTAAGTATGTAATACTACTGCATTATATACTGCATACAATGTATAAGTATGCAATACTACTGCATTATATACTGTATACAATGTGTAAGTATGCAATACTACTGCATTATATACTGTATACAATGTGCAACTATGCAATACTACTGCATTATATACTATATACAGTGTGTATGTAATACTACTGCATTATATACTGCATACAATGTATAAGTATGCAATACTACTGCATTATATACTGTATACAGTGTGTAAGTATGCAATACTACTGCATTATATACAGTATACAATGTGTTAATACTTTATCTGTCTGTAACTATATGTGTATGTAACTATATGTGGAGCTTTTCTCCACGGGCCTCCACTGAAAATGGGCTCTTCTTAGGCCCAGTGGGCTTTCCCAGTAAACAAATACAATAAATAAATAAATAAAATAATAAATAAATAATCATTTGAAAAAGTCGACTTACTGTAAACTGTTGAGCAAAAACATTCTCATTCATCATTTTTGTAAATCCTGACATCCAAAAATTTATCAGTCTCAAATTTAAAGAGTACATAAAATGCAATAAACTAGTCATTGATGTACATGATCCATAAATTCCTGATCCTTTTAGTTGATGCCAGACCCTCAGAGCATACAACAGTACAACACTAGGAGGGTACCACACACTCCCACTAATTATGTATGCTCAGTTCCAGAAAAAGGGCGTACCCCCAATTCTGTGTTAAAGCAATCTCACTCCAGTGTTGACAGCTTTCCTGTCAACCAAATGCAACAAACAAGAGAGAACACTGTCAAAATTCTATCTTTCTATCTATCTATCTATCTATCTATCTATCTATCTATCTATCTATCTATCT
Source organism: Protopterus annectens (assembly GCF_019279795.1). Taxonomy (NCBI): domain Eukaryota; kingdom Metazoa; phylum Chordata; order Ceratodontiformes; family Protopteridae; genus Protopterus; species Protopterus annectens. The sequence continues at coordinate 1,268,776,213 of NC_056747.1, forward strand.
ATGTGTCTGTGGGAACACTACACAATCTCGAAAGTTTGAAATACCGAATTTCAAACTTTTGAGATCATATAGCTGAAACCCCAAACTACCGAAAGACCAGAAGCGTGAATTTCAAATTCCCGACTATCGGGAGTTTGAAATTCGCACTTCTGGTGTTACATGGAAGGGCAGGTAAGTATTTCTGTTTAACTGTGTTGGCTAGAGGTTTAGTGTGTAAGTGTTTGTTGTGAGTGTGACGTGTGTGTGTGTGAGGGGGATGTAGGCATGTGGTGGTGTATTCATGTGTTTGTCTGGTTAGTGCAACCTTGGAGTTAGAATATTTAAGTAGGGGGGGTGTGGGTGGCGCAGCTCCCCAAATGGGGGGTGCAGGGGAGCTTGCCCCCCTGCTTGTCTGCAGGTTAGGTTTGTGTGTTTGTATTTTGGGGGAAGGTGTGTGTATGTGTATGTGTCTGTGTGTGGTGTATGTTGTGTGTAGTTTTAGGTAGTTTGAATTTCGCGGTTTTGGTTTTTCGGTATTGTAGTGTTTCGGGTGTTTGGTCTTGGGATTTTGGGCATCGGTACAGTGAGTGTTCGGTATTTAGTAATGGTTCCATGTGTGTGTGTGTGTGTGTGTGTGTGTGTGTGTGTACACACACACACACACACACACACACACACACACACACACACACACACACACACATATCTATATATATGGTAAACCAAAAGGAGCAAAACTAAGAATATACAAAGCGAACTGGACGACCAGGAAAGCAAAAGTTAAATTTTATTGAGCGCTTTTGTCAATTTTTACCTATGACTTCTTCAGAATAAAATCAAGTTACACACTGAGTCTTATATAACCAGTGCAATAAATCAATTAAAAAGACTATAAAAAGTACATCCACTTTTAAAGGTGCAGGCTCCCCTTAATGCATTTTACTAGCAAGTCATGTAAATATTGACCATAGGTGTTATATCTCTTTATAACTGTATTTTCATAACCAAGAATAAATAAAATCAATAACATTCTTGTCATGGTTGTAAAAAACATGGAATATTTAAATGCAGAAGTCTGCTTTTAATTTTAAAAAGCTGCTAAGTGAAACCATATTATTGAGACCTGGGCTAGTGGTGGCATTGACCCTCAGTTGCCATGATAGTTCTTTATACTCCAGTAAATGGTCAAAAGGGCCGCCCCTTTCATCTATGATGATCTGTTCAAGCACTATAAACTTGAAATAGTGACCTGGGTGAAGGTTGATATGTTTGGCTAATGCATTTGCAATATTACATTTATCTATATCATAAATATGTTGATAAATGCAGGTTCTAAAAGCATTTTTGGTTTTTCCGATATAGAAACACATACAAGTCTGACAAATGCTTGCATAAATGACTTTTATGCTGCCACAATTATATTTCTGAAATAATCTAACCCATCCATAACCTTTGAGTAAAACCCTGTCTCCCTCTAATATGTGCTTACACTGCGTGCACTGCCCACATTTAGTCATTTTTCCCAGTCTACCGGTGGTACTACTACATGGATTTCTTTCAAGGACATTCTTGATGCTGGTGTCCTTTCTGTAAACCACTACGGGGGCTTCACCAACCTTCTGACCTATGCTTTCATCACTGTTGACAGGATAGGATGAAATTCTTGAACTACAACCTCCCATCTAAAAACGAAAAAACAACTAACCACACAATGAAGAATCCTTGCATTTATAGTCATATTCATTGGTTGTATTTATTTATTTATTTAGTCTAGTTGTTTAATTTAAATATTTTCTGCTCTAAAATTAAGCAAGCCACTAATTAAAATTCTATCGTTGGGGGTTGTAGTTCAAGAATTTCAGCGGAATCGCTTACTAATAACTACTAATAATTATTAATATTAAATTAACACAAATATATAAGGTTATGAAGTTCCAGGTAGAAGATTTTAGCAACTTTATGTTTTATTTTGTAGAAGAATGATGAAAAAGTTTTTTATTACTGCTTATAATGTAGTAAGTGTATTTATGTAATTTCTGTGGATCACATGACTTTTAGTGGTATATAAACAAAGGGAAATTATGTGTTTTTTGTATCTGATGAAGTTCCGTCTTGTTAATTGCTAATAAAGGAATGAAAGCGCTCATGCAACCTTTCTTGGAACCAGTTGGTGTGGCTACCTTATTTGAAAAGTACTCCTAGTGAATTGGGTTTATGATATATATCTATATATATATATATATATATATATATATATATATATATATATTTATATATATATATATTTACATATATATACATATATATATATATATATATATATATATATATATATATATATATATATATATATATATGTGTATATATCCATCCATCCACATCCCCTTTTCACATTTTTATACGTGGTTGGAAGTGGCACTTCAACAGTGGCAATCATCTTGATCAAATATTCACCCTGCTGGATGATAGCCCTGCTGCTGTTGTTCTGACATAGCATACATATAGACATACACTCATGTCTATGGCCAATTTAGAATGTCCAGTACACTTACAGCATATGTGGGGGGGGGAAATCGGAGCACCCAGAGAAAGCCACTTGAACACAAAGAGGGCATGCTAAGAATCAAACTGGAAAACATCTTGCTGTGAGGTGACAGCACATCCACATATATGTGTGTATATATATATATGGTTTACTATCACAATGCCGACGTGCAATTGCACAGCTATGAAGTATTTGAACAACAGATGTTCGAATACTTCATAGTTCGGCAGGTGATGTGAGCGAACGTTATCATTGTGAATGGACTGTGCATTCACAATTATAAAGTTCGCTCATGTGGTATTGTTGGGCTTAAAGCCAACATCCCCCATCAGCTCACCTATAAAACAATAAGAAATGACAAGAACTTTAACTTTGACAACTTCCAAAAAGAACTCAAAGCTTGCAATTGGTCTGTTCTGAAACAACTTCCATTACAAGAGGTAGTGGAGGTAGTGGATTACTTTAACACTAAATTCCTGGCTATCCTTAATTTACATGCTCCTACCCGCACCATCCGAGCCAAAACAAAAGTTGCACCGTGGCTATCTAAAGACACAAAAAACAAAATTATACAAATAAATAAGGCCTGGGCCATGTGGCATGTTACTAAAGCCCCACTAGATCAAGTCAGATATCGACAATTAAGGATTGAAACTAAAAAATCTAGCATTCTAGACAAAAAAAAAACTATTACTCCCTCCTGCAACAGAAATACCAACAAAAACTTCAAAAGTTCTGAGCTGGAATAAACAGCCTTCTCCACCCAGGCCATACCACCACTCCTACCCCATCAGTAGTCCTTGACAAATCTTCTGTAGAAATTGCAAACACCTTCAATAACTTCTTTACAGAGACTATGGAGTCTCTAACTACCCATCTCACTCCCACATGCTCAAACTCCAGTGCTGATACACCTAGCTCTGACCCACTCAGTACTCAACTCTTCTTTAACTTTCAACCTGTACCTACTTCCCTAATCTGAGCCCTAATTAAAAAACTAAAACGTACTACATTAGCTGCCGACCTCCTCCCTGCTGAATATCTGCAAAAAGCAGCGGACGCCATAGCACTCCCCATTTCTATCCTGATTAATAGATCCATTTCTGAGGGAACAATCCCATCAATATGGAAAATATCACATTTAATACTTCTCCATAAAGGAGGTAGTTCCATAGAGCTGTCTAACTTTAGACCTATAGCCATTCTGTCACCACTAGCTGAAATCATGGAAAAATGCATCATAAACAACTTATGCACTATCTTATTAAAAAAAACTGCTGGCTGACTCTCAGCACGGCTTTAGGCCATTCCACAGTATCACCACAGCTCTCCTATCTTTCTCTAATGTCATCAATCTTAATTGTAATAACAACAAACTATCCTCAGCACTCTTTCTAGATCTTTCAAAGGCCTTCCACATGGTCAGTCATCAGCTACTGCAATGATCTTCACGCCACCATCCCAAATGCAACTTGCATCCAATACCAGATGACTAAACATTGATATGTTCTGCCTCCTCTCCAACACACCTACTGTCCCTAAGCCAGAATACCTTCAACACCGTAGAAAACTGGCTAGCTAATCGCCGATTGCACCTAAATCCTAAAAAAAACGAACTGCTGCTTTTCTCCCCTACCCCTAAGGTGCTCTCATCCATTCTTCACCATTAAATCTAACAATGACACCATTTTCTCCCCAGATGACTACACTAAGCTTTATTAATCGACAACAACCTTAAATTTGATACACGTTAGCCATACTATTAAGTCCATTAACAAAAAACTTGGCTCCCTCTACAAGCTCAAACCTTTCTCACCCCTCTTGCTAGGGTGGCTATTGCACACTCCCATCTTCTCTTTACCCTTATGTATGCCTCCCCCATATTCACCAACCTGTCCAAAACCGATCTCAGCAAATTATCCTGCTGTTACAACCACATAGCTAGATTCACTACTGGCATGGCATATAGGACTCATCATTGTCAAACCCTAAAAGCTCTAGGATGACTAGAATTTCCTACCATTCTGCAGTTCAACCAGCTTATAGTAGTGCAGAAAGTCCTCAACCAACCTGAAAACACCCCTGCCCTTAAAAACATTATCAGCCCCCATAGTGCCCTCAGGCCATTACGCTCATCTAATAAACAAATGGTACTGACCCAAAAATCCAACAACTCTGCAGGAGATTATCTGTTTGCCAACTCAACTGGTAAAATTTGGAATCTACTTCCTACTGAGCTTACCGAGAAAACCACTACCCCTATTTAAAAAAGGCCTCAAAAAATATTATAAATCACACTGGCTCTGCCCTTGCTCAAAACCTGATTAGCACCTCCACTAAAATAAGTCTTCCTTCCTAAACTGCTTTTTAGAAATCTACCCATGACACATTACATATGTATGACTGTACATATTGGCAGATGTTATCTGTTTGTATCCTGTGCTTAAAATTTTTGATATATTTCCTGTGTTTAAAAAGTTTGATATGTATTAACTGTCTCTGTTTTGTTATGTGGAGCTTTTCTCCTCAGGCATCCACTGAAAATGGACATGTATCCAGTCAGACTATCTCGGTCAGCAAATGTAAAATAAAATAAATAAATAAATACACCTCAAGACTTGTCAAACAATACGACTCCCTAGAACTACTCGAAGTCCAACACACTGTAGGTAAAACCCCTTCCATATCATTGTTAGCTATAGGTCTACCACCATGAACCATGAGAACCACTCTTGCTACCTGGACCTACTTGAGTCATTCACTATACAGCCAAACATCTTGATTATGGGTATACTATCTTTCCATCGACTGGGAGTCATATATGAACACAAACATTCTCGCCCTAAGGTTCCTGGACTTTCTTAATACAAATGCTCTGGAACAGATAGTCTGCACCCCCACAAGGGGCTTGAATGTCTTAGTACTCACCAACACAACGGGTCTCTGCACTACCCTCTGTGTGTTGCCCTCCCTTGTAATGTCTGATCATAAATCAATGTCAATCAAAGTGATGATCATACCTGACCCCCCCTCTCAAGAGCAAAAAGGATGAAACATTTCGTCAAAGCAAACTATAGCCTCCTAAGCAATGGCATAAATTGTTTCAAACCCCTTGCTACCCCTGTCAACAATGACTCCTGTACAGAGGTGTACACAAATGCCCTGTGTATACACCTAAGAATTGTTTAGACTCTGCTGTACCTGAATAGATCAAAACAAAGTCCTCACAAAAAAAAAAAAAAAAAAAAAAAACAAGCCACCCTGGTGTAATCAAGCATAAATAGGTTATACAACAAGCTGAAGAAACTAATGCTCAAGAACAAGAAGGAACTGACTTAGAAGAGAAAGGATACCCTCCACAGCTTGAACAAGCAAATTAGATATCTTTTAAAATATTCTAAAGCCATCTACAAACCTAAACTAGCATCCCTAGCTAAAGATAATCAGGAGGCATTCCTTAGCTACGTCAGAAATCTAAAAGGGAAGGCCCAGCTTTGTGTCAGACTAGTAGTGGATGGTACCACTCATACTGACCCCGAGGACATTGTCAACCTGCTAGCAGACAGATTAGGTGCAAACTTCATCCCCCCGTCCACACCAGACATACCCCAAAGCATACCTGTCACCAGTTCTGTACTTAGTATCTCTTTAGGCTGCCAACTAAATGGTCTAAAATAGGACCTAGTAGAACCATTTGGCACTCTCTTCAACCACAGTTTAAGTTCTGGCTTTGTTCTAGCAGAGTGGAAAACAGCAACAGTAATTCTCTCGCACAATGGGGGTCCATCAACCGACCCTGGGAATTATAGACCCATAAGCCTAACCAGCCTTATGTGCAAGACCATGAAGAGAATCATCTTGGACCTTATCAACAAAGACATAGGTGACATTCAAACTCTTGACCTGACCCAATTCACCTTCGATAAGGGTAGATCATGCTTATTAAACCAGATATCATGCTTATTAAACCAGATGGACTTCTTCAAGAATGTCACCAAAGCCTTGGATGAAGGCAAAACAGTACATACAGCCTGTTTTGACTTAGCCAAGGCTTTTGACACAATCCCCCACTCAGGCATCATTGAGAAACTTACCCAGCTGGGAAGTAACCCACATGTCACTGGATGGGTGGCCAACTGGCTCACCGACAAAACACATGCAGTAAATGTTGGGGATTCCACCTCTACCAGCAGACCAGTTACAAGTGGTGTACCAAAAGGATCTGGATGGGACTCCTGCTTGGAATTCCTCCTGTTTGGAATCTATTTCTCAGAAGTCCAGGTGAAAATAGATGGCCTGTGGCTTACAAAGTTCACCAATGACTGCAAACTGGGTGCAATCATTGAGTCCCACAATGATGTTGACATACTGCAAAAAGGGCTTATACAGACAAATGTGAAGCATGGATGCCAGCAGTAATTACTACAGGAAAATGCTTGCTAGCTCGTAACAATCACCAAGTGATTCAAAGGCATCCATGCTACCTGATAATTTGCATTTCACCTAATGTATCTCTGAATCACTGGTTCTGACAAACATTCAAGGGCCTTTTTTTTACCACAGCCTTACTGCTCATAGGTGCCCTGTTTCTGAATCCTGTCCATAGTACATGATAATTGCTGTCAGTAATGGAAACCAGGAGGAAAAATAAGAGAATGAATGGATCATTTGAAGGAGTTGCAGACACAACTCATAGTTAGACAGACTTTTCCCCCCTGGGAAAAAAAAAAAAGAAAAAAATGAATATTAATTTGTCAGGCTTATGTTTAACTGTGGGAAATATCTGTTCTGTTGGCTCGAGGACAAACCACTTAAACTGTACAAGTTATGACACTACATTTACCCATTAAATGCTAGATTATAACTTTGATAATTCAGTTTTTCATTTGATATGTTTCAGCATACTAATTTTATGATCTTCCACTTTTAATAAACATGTAGAAAGAATTGATGCGCAGTGGAGGCAAAACCTGATTCCAACCTACATACTGAACTACATCTTTAAAATGATGTAGTGTAAAAAATATGTTACATGTTTGGGATACAAAATACTGAAACACTTCAAAGGGATATTAAACTATATTTACCAAGCTAAATGCAGAGTAATAACTTTAATGGCTTTAAATATTATATGGAAGCATGCTATACAAAAAAGCCCAGGGTCATTACATGATCATTATTGAGTATACAAAAAAGCCCAGGGTCATTACATGATCATTATTGAGTAAGACAATGTGTGTTTTGGGGGCAACAGGTGTCTGTTAGCAGTAGATTGAAATATGTTACTGCTGTAGATTGTTACACAGAAATGTAATGAATGTGTGTTCATCTTTTGGGGGATGCTGATGTATAAAATGAAAGCAAAAGGCATTTATAGCATCACCTTTGAATATTTATTGAAAGGGTTTGTTGGAGGTCAGTATCTGACAAAGAATACTGTGGACATTATACGTATGCGAAGACGTCACAGTCAAAGGCAGTGTTTCCTCTTTGTAACACAGCAAACAATTCAAACAGATTCTGTTAACTTTACACCAGATGTCTACTAGAAGTCCTTGATTTTTTTATTGTAAATTTCCTGAGTGGAAGGTACTTATGGCCACTTATACATGGATAGGAAATCCAGCATTTTAGAGAAGTTGCTGTTACAGTCTGGCACTATATGCAGGCAAGATGAAAGAAAGTAAGGTCTAGGATGTATGTGCACTAAGTCCTCATTATACAAAAAAGCAAAATAAATAACTAAATAGCTAAATAAATAAATAAAATAAATAACTAACTAAATAAAATGATTTATAACATACAATGGATATAATGGCATGATTTCAAGCATCTGAACCTGCATGGGTCAAATTCAGAGATATGCTGCAATGAAAGCTCTTATGTTGGAATTGCAGTCTTGTATTTGTTTTGTAGCTGAATGTACTGTTATTACAACTTGAAAGTTGAAATATCAAAGAAGGACACTGAATAATCTTTCAAGTAGGCTGCAGTAGCTTTAGTTCGCACCATTTTCTGACATTTTGCATTATACTCTGTTTCCATTAGAAGCAGTGTCATGAACTTCTACTCAGCAGACTGAGTACTATAAGGCCTAAAACACTTCTCCATTAAACTTTCATTACATCTATTACATCAAAAGTAAAATGTGTTTTTTTAATATCTCTGCAGAAGTATTTTTTTCTTTTCTTTTTTGCCTTGTCACTGGACTTATGACCTCCCCTATTTAGACTCATGTTTTTAACTACCATACAAGAAGATAAAGTTATGCATGTGTTTCTGCAGCTTAAGTTACCCACTAAGTGCATTCTGTAACTGAAGGTAATGATATGTTACTCAATGCCAGAAGTCTAAACCTCAAGATGCACACACTCGAAACTCTTCTTAGCATGGAGAACATCGATATCTGTGCAGTAACAGAAACCTGGTTCAAGGCTCCCGAGAGCACCCCAGCACTACCAGGTTATACCTCATACCATGCTTTTCGGCCCCAAAACTTGGACTGAACCACAAAAGGAGGGGGAGTATCAATATTCGTCAAAGATACCCACACCTCCAGGTTGGTGGCACAGCACGAAGCATCAGAGACTATCCATGTGCAACTAAAAGTGGGTAAAACTGCCTTCCAGTTTATAGCCTGCTACAGACCACCCTCCCAAACCCAGGAACCCCACTCTGCCTTCCTGAGAACACTGGAAAATATGAAGGTCTCTCCAAACACCATTATATTGGGTGACTTCAACTACCCAAACATAGACTGGGAGCATTAATCTAGCTCCAACACCCTAGCCCAAAGGTTCCTAGAATTTATAAACTCAAATGCTATGGAACAACTTGTTACCACTCCCACAAGAGGGGAAAACATACTGGACCTGATCATCACCAACATGGGGACTCTATGCTCCAGACCAGAAGTGTATCCCTCACTGGTAAGGTCAGACCATAAACTAATCTCACTGGATATTTACATCCTGACCCCACCCCCTGCCCAGAAAACCACAGTGAAAAACTTCTCTAAAGCAAATTTCACACTCCTCAAAACCAAGGTGGAATCCTTCAAAGCCCCCAGGCCTGTGGAAAATATGGCCCAGACCGCAGAATCCTTTATAAACGCATTCTATGAACACCTTCAGGAATGCATGGATCATGCAATCCCAAATAAAATCAAGACCCAATCCTCCAAAGGCAGACGTCCTGTCTGGTGGACCCCAGCCATAAACAAACTATACAATAGAATGAGGAAGCTACTACATGACAGAGCAAAATCCCAAAAAGGGAAGGCATCTCTGATCAGTATTAGCAAAAAACTACAGGCACTCATAAAATCGTCTAAGGCCAGCTTCGAGAGAAAAATTGCACAGGGCACTAAGGATAATCACAAGGCTTTCTTTAGTTATGTTAGGAACCTGGGTGAGAATTCTGAGATATGCTCAGAATTAGTCCAAAATGACAAAAAATACACCAAACCCACAGACATTGCCAACATCCTAGCTGACAGGTTCAGCGCAAACTCGCCCCCCCACCAAAAGGGCAAATATCTATCCCAGCAGAGTGCTGCCCCCCTGACATCTCAGATGCTCAGGTAAGAGCCGCCCTCTCCAAAGCAAAAAACACAGCATCAATGGGACCAGATGGTGTCCCGGGCTGCGTCCTACATGAACTCCAAGAAGAGCTAAACCCAAACATAAAACTACTGTTCATTCTCATCCTTACTACAGGATATGTACCCAAAGAGTGGCATACAGCAACAGTGGTTCTTCTCCACAAAGGTGGTGCCTCAACGGATCCTGGAAACTATCGCCCCATAAGCCTGACTAGCTTGGTCTGCAAAGCTATGGAAAGGATCATCATGGACCTCATAAATAAAGATATTGGGGACCTACAGACACTGGATCCTACCCAGTTTGGCTTTGTTGAGGGCAGATCCTGCCTCTTAAACCTGGTCGATTTCTTTGAAACAGTCACCAAGGCCATTGGCGAGGGGAAGGTGGTCCACACAGCCTACCTGGGCCTCGCAAAAGCCTTTGATACAATACCCCACTTGGGCATTATAGATAAGCTCACCAGCTTAAATATAAACCCCTGTGTCACTAGATGGGTTGCAAACTGGCTCAAGGACAGAACCCAGATGGTTAGAATTGCTGGAGCCATGTCAGACTCCAAACCAGTTACAAGTTGCGTCCCACAAGGCTCAGTCCTGTGACCTCTCTTGTTTGGTATATATTTCTCGGCGGTACAGGCCAACACGGAAGGACTGTGGCTGACCAAGTTCATAGATGACTGCAAAGTGGGCGCCATAATAGACTCTCCAGCCAACACAAGCATCCTCCAAAAGGGCCTCATAGAAACAGACAACTGGTGCCAGTGCCATGGCCTCAAGCTAAACTCCAAAAAGTGTATAGTTATCCCCTTTGGCAAAAACAAAGTGCCCACAAATTACCACATAGGTGGTAATCCATTAAGTACAGAAGGAGTAATTAGGGACCTGGGGACCCAAGTTTATAGCAATCTCTCATTTGCCAACCACATGGCCAAAGTGGTTAGAAAAACATTTTATATAGCCCACCTAATCATGAAGGGATTCGCATCTAGATCAGGGGAGGTCATCGTGCCTCTTTACTCATCCCTCATCAGGCCCATAATTGAGTACAATGCCCCTTTTGGGATGTACCTTACCAGACACCTGCAGCAACTGGAAAGACCCCAAAAGTACCTCACCAAGAGGATCAAAGGGCTCAAACAGATGCCATATGCTGCCCGGTTAAAGAAACTCCAGCTCTACTCAGTGGCATACCGCCTGTTCAGTGGCGATCTGTGCCTGACGTATAAAGCCATGTCCAACCCGGAATTAATGGACATGCTGCACCTCAGAAAATCCAAATCCCATCGAGCTACGCTCGAGAGACTTGAACCTCAGCACTGAAATAAATAGGACATGCTGGAGGGACAGATTCATAACCCAGAGGCTCCTTTCACTCTGGAATAAAATTTCAGTCCAGGTTAGGCAGAGTCCCTCATTGACTCTCTTCAAGAGGAATCTTGATGAGTGGATGGGAGATCGTAGGTTTACCTCGGGTATCACTTCTGTGTCACTGTTACACAGAGGCACAGTATACTAACCTCGAAAAAGGGCATAGCAAAATTAATTTAAAATGGGTGGCGAAAGCCAAACACACTCTGGCTAGGCTTATAAATGCCATAGGGCAGATAGCCTAGTATGAACCTATGAACCTATGAACCTATTTTAAGAAATATGTTGTACTATTTCGTAAGGTTACAGAGAAATGTAGCTTGCTTGCAGACTTATTTGTCCAAAAGAAGCCTGAAATGTTTTAAGGACAGGTTTGAGAGATCATGCATAGTTTTGAGGGAGAGTAAGCAGAATTGATAGGAGTTTAGGAAGGGTTAATTATTAGGTTGAGCGTAGTGGGTGGGCAGGAAATTAGGTAAAGATGGGTGGGGTTTTAGATATTATATTGTCAGGAAGAGTGTAGCTGGGCTTCTTTTGGTGTAGTTTTAGTGCAAGTACCAGTAGCCATGACCAAGTGGCCAGGATTTTCCTTATAGGCTTGGTAGTAGTAAGGAAAGTAGTGTTTTCTAAGGATATATTTTGATTGGAGGCGAGGAAATTGGATATTTTCTCTTTGTAGGCACATGAGTATAAAGGTTGTTATTTTGTGAGGTTGGGGATGTGTTGGGCAGTGCAATGCATTAAACAAGGCATTCACACCTTGATGTTTCAGTTTGTTTCAACTCTGGATTTTCCTCCTCTCCCCTCACTGCAAAATGGCTTGAGGATGCCCAATATATGCGGTTATTTCTTCATACATTGTTGTGGGTTTCTGGTAAATCATGCAGGTTAGAAGTTGTGCAACTTAGAGTGGAGAGCAGGCTTCCTATTTGGCAGGAAATGCATGATAACACTGATCTCTTCATTCAGGCTTTTAAAAGGACAGGAGCTTTATTTTAAAACCACTCATGAATATCGGTGATAAGAGTATGAGTTATACAAAGGATGGGCAGGTAAAAACTTGTAAAGGGAGGTTCAGTGAGTCTGGCTGGTGATTCAATAGATATTTTCTTGATAGCTTCAAGCTGTGCCTTTCGGCAGGTGTCTGCAGGTTTTGTTGTTGCCTGTTGACCTTTGCTTAGGGGAAATGAAATGAATTTGCCTGCATTTTCTCATACTTGGCAAGTGGAGGGATTTACAGGGTTCACTGGTGTTAAGGGAAGTGTAAGTTGATGCTTCTGACTGTTGCTGGCCTTGATTTTCATTGGAGCTGTGAGGGCACAGCCTGCATAAGCTGTATTGCTCAGGGTTCAAGGGTACATTGTCATGGCAACAAGGTTGGTTAAGGTGGGTTGTTGGTAAAACAAACAAAACAAACAAAAAAGCAAGACATTAAAACTATGTAGGAGAATGAAGGAAGGTGTGTTCTAAGGCAGACTATCAGAGCGCAGCTGTCTCTGGAGTCATGATTGGTATAATTATCTTTATATATATAACAATAAAAAAGTTTAAATGGGCAGCCCTCTAAGAAATGCTATCAGATGGGGCAGTGCATATCTCTAAGCTGTTATGGAATTTCAAGGACATTGCTGATTGTGACTCATAATTTAGCTTTGTTCCCCGTGATCCATTCTGAGCTGGTCAGTTTGGGTGAAAGTGGGAAGGAATAATGATCACCATTAAACTTATAGTTTCTTTACTTCTTAGGCTTTAAATTATGTGTGGAAGAACATTCTCTTATTCTGTCAATGTTTTCAAGATAGTACCAGATAGACCAGACCAAACCACTAAACTCTTGGGTATTACTATTGACAATCAACTAAAATTTGACACTCATATTAACTCAACAATAAAAGCTACCAATACAAAACTTGGTTCTCTCTATAGAATCAAATCTTACCTAACTCCCAAAGCTAAAACTACCATAGCTAGATCCCACTTAATCTCTACCCTACTATACGCTTCTCCCATTTACACTAACCTCTCTAAGTATAACCTCAACAAACTAGCTTCATCATACAACAACATTGCTAGATTTGCTACTGATTCTCCTTATAGGACTCATCATTGTCTTAATCTTAAAAAACTAGGCTGGCTAGAACTACTCTACCCAATACAATCTTACCAACTTACTATTGCCCATAAAGCCCTTTATCACCCTGACAACACTCCTATGCTCTCCTCTCTAATACAACCCTACAAAAATCAGAAAAACCTACGCTCTTCTAACAAGATACTGATTCAAACTTCCCTATCAAGTAACTCAGCAGGTGACTCCACATTCTCCAACTCAGTCGGCAAAATATGGAACCAACTACCGCTAGACCTCACTACCACAACTTCACTCCCATTATTTAAAGCTAAACTAAAACATTTCCTTTCCAAACACTGGCTATGCTCCTGTAACAACCCTGACTAACCAATCTTTTCCCTTCCAGCCATCTGCCTACTTCTTTCTCTCAATTCCAGCTTACTAGAAGTTTCCTCTTCAGCAATGTCCCTGTGACTCTTTCTTTAAATGGAATTATATCTATATATTTTTGGCAACTCCTTTCATTGTTGTAATTAACTTTCCTAGCAGTGTATTCGATTGCCTATTTTTGTCCCCTGCTAAGCCTCACACTGACCTCTATTGCATATAGAACTTGCTGTAGGTTTAACTTATGTTTCTATAGTATGGTATAACTGTGTATTCCTGCAACATGTGATATTTTTACTTGTTTTCATAGATTGTAGTGGAGCTTTTCTCCTCGGGCCTCCACTGAAAATGGACATGTATCCAGTTGGACTAGCCCGGTTAACAAGTTTAAAATAAAATAAAATAAATATTATAGGAGTTCCAGGTGGCCACAGTGGTGCAGCGGTTAGCATTGTCGCCTTACAGCAAGAGATTCCCTGGTTCGATCCTTGGCTGGCGTGCCTTCTGTGTGGAGTCTGCATGTTTTCCCTGTGGTCACGTGGGTTTCCTCCCACATCCCAAAGACATGCTGTAGGTGGATTGGACACTCTAAATTGGCCCTAGGTTTGAGTGTGTGTGTGTGTGCCTTCCGTGAAAGGTTGGGTGCTGGGCTGGCAACTCGACACCATAAAACTCCACAGCCAATCATGAGTGGGCAGGTGATCCAGTGTGGTGACCCCTATCTGGGAAAAGCCAAAAGAAGAATATATTATAGGGGTTCCATATTAGCCCTGACTATTTCTGGATAGTACCTGTTTTGTTGAGATTTGCCCCTGATCATTCAGAGCTATGGGGAGTGTGCTGATAGAAAGATGAGTGGGAAAGGGGTGCTGGCACACAGATTGAGGTGTGCAGCATTGCAAGCTGCCAGGTTGATGAGGACATTTGTTTTTTGGATGTTGCTTTTTTATTGCTGTGGAAAAAGACAAGGTGCATTCTCTCAGTGGTCCATGACTTTGGGTATGCTCAGTTTGTCCCAGGACTTTAGAAGGTATGGTGCCTGGGTGACTTATCCACATATTATTTGTTTGTTTGTATATTTCTCTGTTTGTTTGTTTTGTTGAAGATAGTGGCATACAGTAGTGTTTAGGTTTCATAACCTTTCACTTTGGTCTGAGGGATAACTGGTGAGCCTTCTGAATTCTCAAGGTATGAGCTATATGGATTTCAGTGCTGAGGTTGGGGCTTTGACCTCACTTTCCACCTCCCTGGTCTGGTAGTATTTTTTTTTATTAAGTTACTGCCAGCAGTCTGTGTGGTGAAGGTTGGAAGTTATAATAATAAAAAAAGGCAGATGGGAAAGAAGGGAGCAGGTCGTGTTGGCAAACTAGGTTTGCTGAGCGGGGGTTGTCTGGAGTTTTAGGCCAAGGTTTAGGGGGGCAATTAGGCCAACATATGTCATTAGTTTTAAGGGGATGTTACTTGTGCTTGGTTTTTCAAAAGTGGGGGACCATTTTGTACAAGGAGGCTAGGTGTTGGAAAGAATGGGGTGTTGGTAGAGATACTCATCGTTTTGTGTTTCAAAGGTTTAAGATGCAAGCACTGAAGGATTATTACACCCACATAATGTCTCAGACAGAGCAGGGGATTAGAGATGCAGATGCCCCAGCTCAATCAAAAGTGGAGTCTTTGACAGAGTGGCAGACAAGAAGTATCAGAAAACACAAGGTGCCAGAGAAGCAGGTTCATAACAATATTGGGAAGAGATCATGCAAAATAACAGAAGTTGTTAAGAGAGGGCCATTGGAGCTTTGACTGTAGTTCCCCTGCATCCACAGGTAATGGTGAATGTGCTGAGATTGTGGAGGATATACAAGTGGATGGGTCTGAGGTGGGTAAAGTTGCAGAGTTATTCTGAGTCTTAGACGTACCTGGGTGTGTTAGGTTGTCTGAGTTGTTGAGGTTTGAGGTACAGGTGCAAGATATGAGGATTCAGTAGGGCACTACAGACTTGGATAGAGGAATGGGTGTTAGTATTGGGGACCCAGCAACTGAGTAAAAGTAGGTAGGACAAGTTGTGGGGATAGTAGTTTAGATTTTGTAGCACAGCCAGGAGATTGGTTAGTGATTCAGACTTTTTTGGCTGGAAGGTATGGTATATTTGTTACCCCTCACATTGCTGCATCTACAAAAGAGAAGCTATGGAAAGGTGACTATATTGATGTATTTATCTGATTAATGTGAATGGGATACAGAGTCTGGTTAAGTAACAGACTACTGGAACTAAGGATTTGGTGGCTGCACTAGCCATTTGGGTAGGCAGAGATCAAGTAAGTTTAGGGCAGGAACTTAGGAGAATCGGGTTTTGTGTATTATATGGCTATAATGCTAGAGAAAGATATGTCACAGGCTTTGCCGCTGTTGGTGTAATTCCTTACTATTTGAGAGGCACTAAGGCTGTGAGCGGGTAATGTTTCGTTTTGGTACAATCCACATTTTTGCAAAGAAAAAGCGGATGACAAGTCATTTCATGGGGAGGTGGTGCATGTGGATATTTGGTTGGTAACAATGTTGGACAGTGCAGGAGGGCAGGGCAGGCAAGTGAGAGAGTCTGGGGATAGACTATGGATATTCTGGACTTGTAATGCAGGCAGGTGTGCATGGCCAGTGTGTAGGTTTAATCATGTGTATTCACTTTGCAGAGGTAATTGCACTGCAGCAAAATGCTGGCACAAGAAAGGGGGAGTTGCTCAGCCATTGCAGTTGTTGAAGGATAACGGCAAACAAAGTACTTTAGGGCAGTTTAATACTAGAGGTAGTGATAATTGTAGTGGCCAAAGAGGAATCTTGTCATTTCGAGGGCAGCAAGGAAGGTAGGTTTAACCATTTGTCCATTAATATATCTGTGCTTGACTCTCACTTTTCCTGATCAAGAATTAGGTAAGAAGTTTATTGAAGATTTTTTTTTTTGGGGGGGGGGGATCTCTCAAATCATTTGTAGGAATGGATGGAGGGTTATGTCATAATTTTAGATTGATGAAAATAAGGGAGGGTTGTTGTGAAGTTACTGGATAAGGAGGCTGAGGAGGAAAGGATATTAGGCTCTTTCAAGGTACCACCTTCTAGTAGTTACCGCATTTTTCCTTTGGGTTTAGTTTCTAAAAAATCTAGGTGAGTTTAGACTGATTCATCGTTTATCGTACTGCTATGGATGAATGTGGATACTAACAAGACTAAAACTAGTCCTGAAAATAGCATTGACATATTAGAATAAAGTTCAAGTTATAAACTAATTTGCTCTTCCTGTGTTAATTTACAGTTTTGATGTGACTGACTGGCCTCAAAAGGTATTGAGTCAGCTGGACAGAAAAACAAGAAAAATGCTTTATGATTATCAAATGATATATAAAAATCAGTGTATATCAAGGCTATATATTCTACACTCTGACGGAGGTATTGGCCTCCTTGAAATTGATTGCATGTATAGATCTGCAGTCGTGAGACTGCACACATATCCACTGATTTCATCAGATATTGAAAGTCTAAAAATAGTGAAAGTTTTAAAACATGAGGAGAGGACGTCTAAGATGATTTCTCTGCTTAGTTTAGCAGAAGCATTTAGGTGGCAAGCAGGAATAGAAATCAAACCAGATGTAGAAAAAAAATCAGGCAGCAAATGAATGTGCCAAGAAAATAAAAGAAAGAATTAAAGAAGGATCAGATGAGAAAAAAGAAATATCGAAAATACATAAATATAGTAGCACGTACAAAGACCTCTGGAACATGTTGATCAGAATTTGATGCAGGAATGGTTAAGGAGAAGTGAGTTGAAACCAAAAGATGAAAGGTTAATAATGGCTGTCCATGGTTTACAAAGTCCATTGAAGATGTAGGAGAAACAGGCAACTGTAGGTTCTATAAAAACACTGGAGATGGTCATACACCTTATTGCTGGGTGTGGTGCATGGGCACTGGAAACATAGAGTGAGGGGGAGGGGGAGCCCCCTCACTTTTATAGTTGCAAGCATACCTCCCAACCATACCATCATTCCTGATTTTGTTTTTAAATTTCTTTTCTTTCACACTTTTGAGCTTACATCATTGGTGATGTCAGCTCCAGCTGTCCAGCTGGCTGTTTGAATGAACCAGCTGCAAGCACGGAAACAGAATGGAGTTGGTTGCTTATTTTTGCTTTCTGATGGAACAGAGGTATTTCTGTGCCTGAGCTTTTTCCGAATGGAGGTATTGTCGGGTTGGAGGTATTTCTGCTTTCTGTGCCTGAGCTGCAGAACTTACAGAACGGAAGTATGGGTAGAGGTATTTCCACTTTCTGAGCAGAGGTATTTCTGATTTCTGTGCCTGAGCTGCAGAACTTACAGAATAGAGGTATGGGTATTGAGATTTCCTTGTGAACGGTAACTAAAGTTGAACAGTGTGTGTGTGTGTGTGTGTGTGTGTGTGTGTGTGTGTGTGTGTGTGTGTGTGTGTGTGTGCGTGCGTGTGTGCGTGCGTGCGTGTGTGTGTGTGTGTGTGTGTGTGTGTGTGTGTGTGTGTGTGTGTGTGGCAAGGTCTGCATTTACATGTGTTTGTGCATACATTAGTATGTATTTATTTATTTATGTCTCCTAGGGTAGCGCACTGATCAATGGTGACCATTTGCAGGCACAGCCAGGGTGAGAATTCACACATTTAGAAGAAGTAAAGCTATACATATATATGTGCACAGAAAGAAAAAGACTGAGATTTATAGATGGTGGCATCAGCAGTCAAGCTAGCAAACTAATGGCCTTCAAGAAGCTTGAATGCTGTTACCTCACATAGATATTTTCTATCCTTCATATAGTTGTTCAGATTTTTTTATTTAAGAATTTGTTTTTACATGACACTGACACAAAGATAGCATTTCAAAGGCATAGTAGACTCTTTGCAATGTATATCTCTCTCTTTTGCCCTATTGTTTACATGTTGGTACTATTACATGTTTGTTCTAGGCACAGCTTTTCAAACAACAGTCAATTTGTCACTGCTTTGGAAACAAAGAGAAAGGTCCAACTGAGTAAAGAGATATCCCTAGCAATCTTTCAGAACAGGTCTACTTATGTTGTCTGAATCTCTGCACTTTCTCAAGCTGCATAAGATGCTTGGGGAGAAAGGGGTACAGGTAAAAAGAGCTTAAAGTCCCTAGTCACCACCATTTGCAAATTTAAGCCTCATATTTTTGTTCTATTCCTCATTAAATCTGTGTTTTTTCAGGATTTTTGTGGCAAATCATATCTGAATTTCAGATTTCATATTCTTCAGAAAATAAATGGTAACACAAAACCTTTTATTCTAGCAGTTTTCTAAGTTTACAAGATCAGTATTTGAAAATTGTCCCTATTTTGGGGCTGTATTCCCCCGTTATTGGCTTTGCCCAATTTTTTTGTGCTAAGACATTGAGACCTATGGTGAGAAGTGAGAACGGAATTCTATATTCCCCAGTTATTGGCTTTGTCCAGGTTTTTTGTGCTAAGAGTGAGAGCTATGGTGAGAAGTGAGAACTGAATTCAATAAATGATAGCCATTTAAGTTTCAGTCTTCCTGTCTTTCAGGAAACTGCTGATTTTGCATAGTGGATGTTGCTCTGACTGTAGTGGACAGGGTCCTGGGTTCAAGACTTGGCAGTGAATTGCATGGTGGTAGCACAACTTTTTATTCTAGCAACTTTCCAAAATTATACAAGCAATGTTTAAAATGTGTCCCTGGTTTTTGGCCTTTTATCCCCCCACTCAAAAAAAAAATGAAATTGGAAATAAGTGCAAGAAGCTGTGCAAGATGCCTATGGCTTACACTACTGTCATTTTATATATATATATATATATATATATATATATATATATATATATATATATAGTGTGTGTGTGTGTGTGTGTGTAAGTAGACCTTTATGATGGAAATGTTCTGAATTGGGCAGTTTTGTCGTTACTGGTTCATGCATTTTGTTTCATTGCCTACTGGAAAAATGTTCATACAATAAATTTAAAATGCGCTCTGACTTAAGTCTTACAAGTGTGCTGTTTTATACAAGCAATATAATTTAATAAAGTCAGGAAGTGTATCAAAGAACACATGTATGTTTCTTGTTTTGTGTACAAGGGGCCTATGATTTGAAAAAAAGCCCAAAGGTAGTCTTGATCCACCACTGGCCAGATGCATTTTCTTTGGCTGTGGTGTGAGTTTCAATGCTGTTTCAGTGAATGTGAGTTTCAAGGGCAGAGAAATTTTAATGCTAAGTCTATTTTCATTGTGAGCAGTATTGCTTTGTCTAGCAA